>NC_063044.1:72595378-72729958 GCF_018812025.1 Megalobrama amblycephala
TTATTTTTTTTCTAAGTTTTTGGGGTTTTTGGGGCCCTTAACATGCTCAAAAACTCTTGAAATTTTGCACACGGGTCAGAACCCGCGGCCATGACAGGCGGAGAAAAGCTGGTACCCGGGCGTGGCACAGGGGCTCGACAGCGCCCCCTTGAATTGGTCAGAAAACGTGGTCTATATATCAAACACGCTTGCACATACAAGTATAAAACTCGGTACACATATAGACTTTATCGGGCCGAACAACTTTCGTACTCTATGTTATACGTCACCTCAACAGGAAGTCAGCTATTATGGGTTGTTTGAAAAACGCATGCTCTGGAATTTGATATACTCCTCCTAGGCAATTAATCCAATCACCACCAAACTCGGTCAGCATGAAGTCAAGACATTGATGATGAAAAATTGCCAGCGGATTTTTGATATCTCGAACGGTTTGACCGTGGCGAGGCAACAAATTTATGGCGAGAAAAGGGAAACAGGAAATGTGTTATAACTTCTGCATACATTGATTGATCTTTATGAAACTTCACGAGTGTGTTGGTTGTAATAGTCCGATCACATGGATGTGACTATTGTTAGTCAAAGTTATACTGCCACCAACTGGCAGCAGGAAGCGTGCCACTTTCAAAATGCTTTGAGATCACCATCTTATTTTTTTCTGATTTGCTTCAAACTTCACTACAATAATGTCAAATCATGGCAGATGTAGACCATTGAAAAGAATTGTGATATCTCAAACATAGTTGCCTTGGCAACACGTCAAACTTTTATAATATTCTTGGGCGTTTTTGAAGCCGTTAACATGCTTCAAATTGGATGAAACTCGACACACATATCATTATTGTCATACAGTAGATATGGACAAAGCCTTAGAAATGGGCGGAGAGGAGGGGCTCTGCAGCGCCACCTTTTGACAAAAGTGGGGGGTTTAGTTTAACCTACAGTCACCAAAATCGGTACACTTATTGTTCTCATTAAACTGGACAACTTTCTCATTTACAGTCATTAGCTCTGACCAACAGGAAGTCAGATATTTTGGTTTAAATGTGGATTTTTCAAACATTCTTACGCACACACATAAGCTCTCTTAGACGTAGGGTCTCAGTCCCCCTCCCCCCTCCCTATGTGTGTCTGTGTCTGTGTGTGTGTGTGTGTGTGTGAGTGAAAGTGAGAGACAGAGAGAGTTTTACAGCCTTGATTAACCCTTTTATTGCAGACTCACTGTGCTTAAGAGTTTATTCCCAACCCTTACTCAAACACATCTGAAGCAGCTAATCAGGCCAGTTCATTTGTAGGCCACTGACAACATATTATTACATTATTAGTTTGATAATTAGGGTTAATTCAAATATAAAAACACACTGCAGAAGCATGCTTTTGGTGCATAAGATTGGGGCACAAACAACAGCTCAGGGAGGTCAAAAACATAAAGTGTGAGGATTATTGACTAGCCTTATTCCTGACTAGCCTACTGCGTTTCATATTACGGGTTCCACTTCCGGTTTGGTGAACTTCCATTCAAAAAAACTGAAACTTATCATTTCAAATCATATGGTTGCCCTACAATTAAAGCTTATCTGTCAGCTTGACTGAATGAGCTGTCAATTTCTTTCATGTTTTATTTTCAGACATCATGAGAATGACATAACGCTTGGTATTGTAATATGTTATAACAAAAATATCTATGGCAAGAGCTCTTTTCAGCAGCTGCTTTCTATCCTCCAGAATATTTTATTTTGTCTCTTTGCATACTGCTGTAATAGTATGAAAAAGGACAGCATATACTGTACATTTGTGGTCTGTTCTCTCTATATAATTTACAATACATCCCATTAATAATTCACTGGAATGCACAAAGAATCTCCTCAAAGCCTCACGTCTCTTTCCAGGTTTGTTTCACAGGTAAATACAATTTATTAAAATGGAAATCACTTTGAAATAGTACCACACAATGCTGAAGTTCATGACCTTTTTTATTAAGGCAATGTATTACATAATGCATATATATATATATCACTATAGCATATGTTCAACCCATCCGTTATTGCTGTGGAAAAAAATCACACCTTTACATGGCTTGTTGAAATTACCTTGTTGATGCTTTCACACTTTTAAATGTCCATTTATTGTTCATTGGTTGAAGGGTGAGTAGAATAATGTCATCTTATTGTACCCAGTTTAAAAAGATCATAGTGTCTATCACTGACTGTTTACAGTTTAACGGAAATTACTCCCATAATTCGTGCAAAGCGTTGTGGGGCGTTGGAATAAGGTGGATACAACATCAGCAATCACAAGACATTCACATTAAGGCTAAATTAGATTTCTCAGAGCACGGTGGAGTTTGCACATAACAGTAAGTAATTTGCTCTAGAATTTTTTTAGGGTTTGTCTGAGAAAAAACACAGACATGGCAGATTAGGATGATATTTTGCACTCATTGTTTGATTTAAATTAAATTATGATTGTATGTTTAGTAATTGAACCTGGATGAATTCAAAATGAAGGTACTATACTTCAGATCAGTAAAAAGATAAGAAAACTGTTAGTCTTTGTTTTTTTTAAGTTTGAATGACAAAATAGCTGTGTTAGGCACTGATTAAAGTGGATTGATTCCATATTTTCACTGTATGAGTTTTAATGTACTGTAAAACTTGGAAAATAAAATTGCATTGTTTAGGGTACAATGCAATATTTTGTGTGTAGTTATTTATTTGTAAATATTATGATATAATCACTGTTAAAATAATAGTTTGGTATAACACAACATTTACTTATAGTGCACAGCCTTAATATGGTTTGAAAGAAATATGTGTATAAATTTAATAAGGTAGTAGCAGTAGGAGTAAAAAAAAAAAATCATGTATTTGTCATCTTAAAGGAGGCAAGCTGACAGGGAAATATATGTAAGAAAATATTTGTTATTCTAAAACTTGATCTATAGTGGACAATTGTAGTGTAATAGCAGTCTTCTGGCAGTTGAAATGGTTAAAAGTTAATAATATGCTGTTTGGACCAAAAACACTAAAAACATGGCTGAAGTTTGAAGTAAAAGCTGCTGCAGTAAATGTGGTGTGAAATTGACATAGTACTTTTATGTTTAACTGTTTTAAATGCCCATTGCCCGCTGTGCACAGTTGACCTGATGCCACCGGGGTGGCGGTGCCACCGGGCTTTGGCCCGTCATCGCTGCTCGCAGCTATATTTATTATTTTTTTTTTTTTCCACGTTTTTGGGGTTTTTGGGGCCCTTACCATGCTCGAAAACTCATGAAACTTTGCACATACATTGGAACCCGCGGCCATCAGGGCCGGGCAGAAGCTGGTACCCGGGCGTGGCAGGGGGGCTCGACAGTGCCCCCTTGAACAGGGTCCGAAATTGGGTCTATATATCAAACACGCTTGCACATATAAGTATAAAACTCAGTACACATATAGACATCATCGTGCCAAACAACTTTCGTACTCTAAGTTATACGTCACCTCAACAGGAAGTAAGCTATTACGGGTTGTTTGAAAAACACATGCTCTGGAATTTGATATACTCCTCCTAGGCGATTAATCCGATCACCACCAAACTCGGTCAGCATGAAGTCAAGACATTGATGATGAAAATTGCCAGCGGATTTTTGATATCTCGAACGGTTTGGCCGTGGCGAGGCAACGAATTTATGGCGAGAAAAGGGAAACAGGAAGTGTGTTATAACTTCTGCATACATTGATTGATGTTTATGAAACTTCAGCGGTGTGTTCGTTATAGGAGTCTGATCACATGGATGTGACTATTGTGAGTCAAAGTTATAGCGCCATCAACTGGCAGCAAAAAGTGTGTCACTTTCAAAATGCATTGAGTTCACTCTGTTATGTTTACCTGATTTGCTTCAAACTTCATCAGTGTAATGTCAATACACAGCAGATGTAGACCTGTGACAGGATTCTTGATATTTTAAATATTGTTGCCATGGCAACACATCAAACTTTAATAATATTCTTGAGTGTTTTTGAGGCTCTTAACATCCTTCAAATTGCATGAAACTCGATACACACATCAATATTGTCAACCAATAGACATGGACAAAGCCATAGAAATGGGCGTGGTGGAGGGGCTTAGTAGCGCCACCTTTTGACAAAAGTGGGGGGGTTCGTTTTTCCTACAGTCACCAAACTCGGTACACATATTGTTCTCATCAAGCCGGACAATTTTCTAATTTACATTCATTAGCTCCAACCAACAGGAAGTCAGCTATTTTGGTTTGAATGTTAATTTTTTGAAAAAACAGGCTTTGAATTTAATACTACTACTCCAACAGGGTTTATACAATTTACACCAAACTTTTTTTACTTGGTGCTAATACATTGAAGTTGTTTAATTGCAAACGGATTTTGGATATCTCAAATGGTTTGGCCGTGGCGAGTCAACGAATTAATAGCAAGAAAAGGGAAACAAAGTGTTATAACTTCTGCATACATTAATTGATTTTGATGAATCTTCGGCTGTGTCTTCGTTCTACAAGGCTGATCACATAGATGTGACTATTGTGAGTCAAAGTTATAGCGCCACCAACTGGCAGCAGGAAATGTGTTACTTTCAGCATGCTTTGAGATCACCATCTTATGTTTACCCTATTTGCTTCAAACTTCATTTAAATGATGTCAAAACATGTCAGATGTAGACCTTTGAAAAGAATTGTGATATCTCAAACACAGTTGCCTTGGCAATGCATCAAACTTTTATATTGGTTTTGAATGCTTTTGAGACTCTTAGCATGCTTCAAATTGTTTGAAACTCCACACACACATCAGGATTGTTAGCCAGTAGACATGGGCAAAGCCTTAGAAACGGGCAGGGAGGATGGGCTCTATAGCGCTACCTTGTAGTGCAGTAAATGTGGAGTGAATTTGACAGTCCTTTTATGCTTAACTGTTTTAAATGCCCATTGCCCGCCATGCACAGTTGCCCTGAAGCCACAGGGGTGGCGGTGCCACCGGGCTTTGGCCCGTCATCGCTGCTCGCAGCTATATTTATTATTATTACTATTATTATTATTATATTTTGCACAAACCTCACCTTCATTTATATAGCGCTTTTTACAATGCAGATTGTGTCAAAGCAGCTTTACATTGATAATTGGAATATAATTTTTCCTTTTAAAGAAGAGTGTCAATGCAGGCAGATCAAAAGCACTGTTGAATAAATGTCAAGGGTACTGTTGAATATCAAATGTCAAGTCAAATTAAATTAAATTAGGGCTGCGCGATTAATCGTATTTTATCATGATAACGATATCTGCTTCTCTCGATTGATTTTAAATAATCGTCACGATATTGGCCCGCTCTATGAAAATGAACATAATTTGGAAATATTGGAAGTAATATTAGGAATTTCGCTGTTTTATCTTTTGAAGTTCCGAAAGGTTTTACCAGTTTTCATAATGTTGATCAGCTAGAAATGATTTTTCTTTGCTTTACGAATTTGCCGGGCAATTTGAATCTGGTTTGTCTTATTGCAAACGAATTGTGTTGCTTTAAAATCTAATGTGAATACATATTACAAAGCGCTCACCAAAACCATGTTTTGTATTGATTTACCATCTAACGAAGTTATCATAGTTGGTTAAATTTAAGTCTTTGTGCCACCTACAGGCCTTTTGGGTGAAGTGTAGGTTGGTAAAGAACTTGCAAAATAGCCATAGTTACATTACTCTTTTGATAGAATAATCGTGATTAATAATCGTGATTAATGATTAATAAAAACATAGGCCTATTTACCCCATCGCCAGCTCTGCTAATGGTCAGCTACCGGAATGGCTGAAGTTCTTCTCCAAATGTACCCTTTATAAGTCTAGAGTTATTTCTTTATTCTTTTACTGTAAATACATGAATTTAGTTTAGGCCTATATCATTTGATGCCCCGATCGAAATTACTGAAATTTTGCGGCCGAAACAGCAATTTTTGTTTTCGATCGAAATAGTTTTGGAGGGCTGAAATCATTGGACGAAACTGCGAGGTTTAGCTTCTCCTCCCGTTTTGACTGTGTTCTAATTTGTGAACATCGTGGATGAACCACAAATATTGATATTTATATTGATTTTCTTTTTTTATTATTATTAGGCTATTGATAGCCTATGTATTTTCAAGTTCAATCTTTCAATTTGTTTTTTTAGTTGATGCGTGAACACTAAAATTTGTAGCGCACCCATCCAATAATAACAATAAACTCTGCTTTAATATGAAACAAAGTCTTTCTCAAGTTTTAAATCCTGTCAAAACAAAATTTTAAAAGATAATTTTTAATCTCACAATTCTGACTTCTTTTCTCAGAATTGAGAGATATAAAGTCCAATTCTGAGGGGCAAAAACTGACTTTTTTTCTCCGAAATGCAAGTTTATATCTCACAATAAATTTATGCGACTTTATTTCATGCAATTTTAAGGGGGCAAAAGTCAGAATTGAAAGATACATTTGTAGTTACCTTTTTTATTGTTCAGTGACGGAAAACAACTTCATCCATATATCGCCTCAGGCTCAGCTCAGACAGCACGGATCAAGCGTGAACTAATCTCTTCCTCTTTAGTCTTCTTTACTACTATTACAGCAGCAAGTTAACATGAATGAACAGCAGAAAGAATGTTGAAAGATGCAGAACAATTTCCCGATATGTATCACGAATCAAACTATTGCACCTTAATATTGCGTAATCGATCAATCAGTGTTTCAGCCGCGGAAAGACGACAATAAAACAGCTTTGAGAATAATGCCACGTTTACCTCAGGAAAGCCATTCAGTGACCATAAACTGGATAGTTAGCTAGAAATATCCATAAAACAGCATTTAATATTCATTATATTTTGACTTAACCTGTTGTTGTCTTCGTTAACGTTAAATGTTTATATTTAACCAACAAATTGTAGTAGAAACAATTATATTAAAAAGTTTATATAAAAATTCCTTATATAGCTAAATGTTTTATTTTCAAAATTGTAGGCTATTTGATTGTTGATTATTAAATGCATTTTATTTAATTAATTGATTAACCAAATTTATTTTCATTTTCAGTTCATTTTGTTTCTGTAAAAAAAAAATGAAACCTTGAAGAAGCCTGCCATTTTTTTTAAATGATTAAATTGGAGCAGAGGCATGTTTAGCTGCAAATTCATAAAATATTATTCCTGTCGGGATTTTAGTTCAACTAAAAAAAACTAGGTTACATATGTCAAAATTACATTAAAGGAATGTTAATAATAACATTAGAAGCATCAGTACAATAACTGCATACGGGGTACAGCAGCAGCAGGTGCGTGCACACACAAAAAAAAAATCATACGTGATGTCACTGCTGGTGGGAGGGGCCTCACAGATGTGCGGTATGCCACTGCACGCCACCATGTATTTACCGGAATCTTGAAATGACAACACGTGACGTTATGGAGCTGTTCACACGTCCTTTTGGTCCTTGGACTGGGAATTATGTGTTTCCATGGCACCACTATCAACGCCTAAATGAATCTACAGCGGCCACGTGGTGCATGTGGGAGCTTTCAGGAAACTCCCAGCTTACAAGCTGTAACTACGATCTCTACGAGAACGTGAACGCTTTTTACAAGCTAGAAACTACAGGAATTACGAGGCCGCGTGAATGCACCTTAGGTGGCGAGCTTGGAAACTTAATGGGCTGGGTTTCCCAAAAGCATTGTAAGCCTAAGTTGATCATGCTACAGCCACTGTAATTTCTTCAACAAGAATATGTGGACATCAAACATGCAAAGACAGAGCGAGGGTTTAAACCTTTATTTATGTATTATCCTGTGCAGGCGTAGATTTAAGAATAGCATGTAGCCAATGCTGTATTATGATTTTAAATAGTTTTAATAAACCATGCATCCTTAGAAAACTGTCTAATAATGCGGTTCATGGATGCTCCTCTTCTGGTATTGACAGCCCAACCGATATCTTTACCATGGTTCAAAACGCAATGCATAGCACAATAAAATAATTGAAATTATAATATGACATAAATTTCATTAGTATCAAATCAGGCAGATGTGTTGTTGGTGGTAATGCAGCTTTAAATGTATAAATAACCCTTAAATAGCCAAAACTTTCAGGTTTGTGAACACAGGCTTGCCTACCTGAAAGAAATGCAAGGGATGGATCCATCTAGGGCTTTTTTCTTTTTCGCTTCTCATCGCCAGACAGCTGTTGTATTTTTGTTGTCACAAGTTTTCAGCTAGCAGCAAACTCGAGGTGAAGTGGGGCGTGGCGCGCGTGCGTGAGTGCATGAATGGCGCGTCGCGGAGTGAGGGCATCTGAACTCGACAAAGCCGACCTGATATAGTATTTTTTAAATTTGTTTTATTCAGTAAATATATTTGTTTGACAGGGACGCTGTGCGCAAACAGGAATATATTCATTTATTAAAAAAAGAAAATCACTTTCTCTCGAGGAAGAAAAAGGGTGCTCAAGCCCCTTTTTTGTCTATGTGTGCACGTGCCTGCCCCTCATAATCAGCATTTGCGCAGTACTCAAAGGTATAAATATAATAGAGATACAAAGTTATTTAGGTTACTTAAGTTAGTATTTCCTTTATTCCTTGCTTGTGGTTACTTTGTGCAATGTTAACACCTTTTAATCAGTTTCAAGTTAATAGTATTTGTCGTATTTTCCCGTGGCTCTGCCAATATGATGATGACGCAGCTTTTCTCAGTCATGGAGAATTCGCGATCCCTGATATATGGGCTTCATGCCCTCTAGCCCTCTAGTGGTTAGTTTCAGTAGCGCAGAACAAACTCTGAGGATTGTATTGAATGTAGAATGGCATGTAAATTGCTATTATGTATATTGTGATTATTTATTGTAATGTTATTCATCTGTTTATTGCAGACCACACGCAAAGAAATACAAAGTAAAGATGAAAATTCTGAATCCTGTGATGTGTTTCTACTGACACTCTGGGGCGAGCACAATTTTCTGATCAGCACATAGCTTCAAACTCCTCTACAATGTGTGTTCAAGTCTTGGCTCTGGGTGGATCACTGAAGGACTTGGACAAGTTTTCATGTGTCTATACGGTGAACTGGTCATTAGTTTAGGAGACTGAACACAACAATTTTAGTCCATGTGAGGAAAACTGAGGCAGTCCACAGAAAGAAGATACTGATGTGTTTGTCCTAAAAGTGTAAGAGCTTTATTTCCTGAAGGTGAGATGAGGAGAGCGTCTTGTGAATTTAGAACGACATGACGGAGAGTGATTGAATGATGAATGAACTTACATTTTTGTCCGAATTATCCTTTAAGAACGACACAATACTGATCTAAAATAAAATCATAATTACAATGAAAGTAAATATTTACTCACCAGAAAGAGTAACAGTGAATAACTTGAATGAGGATTTGCCATTTCTGATGATCTTTAGTTTGTATTCTCCAGTGTGGTCAGTTCTGATCTTCTTGATGGTGAGATCTCCAGTCTGATGATTCAGATCCACAATGTCTGTAAATCTAGAATCACTGTACTCACACTCTTCTTCACACTTTTCTTCTGTGTTTGTAGCTACAGGACTGTTGTTATCTCCAAACATCCAGAATATCTTATCTCCTGTCTGTATTTCAGGATTGACACGTAGAGTCACATCCACCCCCTTCATCACTGACACTGACTTCTCTTCATCTGTCAAAGAAACAGAGAAAAATAAAGAAGAGAAATCAGAAGCAGAAAACCAACAGCAGCAGAAATAAACAGAAGAAACATTGTCATATCACACCTGACATACTGGATCACAAACATATCATTTACTCTATTTTAAGATGAAAAGAGCTCAACTTGTCATTGTAGAAATCTGAATGTAAGTATAAATGTCTACAGCTCATGTGTGTTTGACTGATGAAACTGTGTTGAACTCCAGTCTGTGTTTCTAAGAGTAAAAATCCACTCAAATGACATGAAATATGAGTGTGTTGAATTGTGTTTGTGTGAAGAAGCGCTTCTGAATGTTTGATTTGTGATCAGATAATGACTGTACTGCAGTTCAATAATGATCAGGAATAATGAGGAGGATTGTGACTGATAAAGTTGATCAAACAATCCTGCAGACAGAAGCAACACAGTCTGTGTGAAGAACAGTTTCAGAACAGACAACAGCATCTGAAAGAAGACTGTCTGAAGCTGCTTCATTGAGGAACCACATCTGTCTGAAACACCACAAACCAGCTCTGACTAAATACATTAATTCATTATTATTCAATTAAAATGAATTAATCTGTAACTGCCTGTATTTACAGTTGACTTCATGAAAAAATACCACATGACCTTTTTGAGTTTTACAGCTTTGATAAAATAGAGACACATTTGAACACATTTTCAGTCAAGAATGATTGAACTCTGTCCATTAATTCCACTAGAAGGTCTTGATCCTGACATTACAGTGTGTTGATTTCTACATCAGTATAGATCTGCTATGGAAGCAGTGCAGTGATATGATGAACAGCTCAGAGTTTCACCATCATTAATATAACACAACTGGAACACTTTTATCATCATATTTTGACACAAGGTCTGTCATATACACTGCTGCTGTTTCACTGAAAGACTTTGTGTTTAGGGCTGGGGGATATATCGAGGGAATTGTCACGCGCATTTCTTCAGTAAAGCCGGTTCCGATATCGACTTCGATAATGAACGCGATAATTGCGTGGCTTGTCCGTGAACTACGGCTCTGTCTATTAAAAGGCGCTCCATTTAAAAGCAGGTGATGGCGATTTAGCGGTAATCAGGGAACCGGCTTTACTGACGAAATGCGCGTGACAATTGCATGCGATATATCCCCCAGCCCTATTTGTGTTACTCACCAAAGACGATAAGCTTGAAGAGTCTGAATGTTGAATAATCACTGGTATTGATCTCTAGTTTATATAATCCAGCGTGTTCAGGTCTGGTTTGTTGAATGATGAGAGATCCAGTCTGAGTGTTCAGCTTCATTTGGTCTCTGAATTCATCAGACCATTGACGGTTCTCACGGTTCTCTCCAGTCATTTCAGCGATGAGTTTCTCTTCAGTTCCAAACTTCCACTGTATTTTATCACCCTTCTGTATTTCAGTTTCATACTTCAGAGTGACATAACGTCCCTTCAGCACTGATTTATACACTTGATGTTCTGCAGCACACAGAAACAGAAATAGAGATCAGAAATTAGAAACCGAAAACTAACAATATCAGAAATCATAAAATCAACACTGATCATTTGCTCCATGTCTGTCACTCAAACCACAGGAAAATATAAGTAGCCAAATTAATTTTACAATAATGTGGATTATCTGATGCTTCAAAAATCACCTGATTTGCAGCGTAAGAGTGTCAGTGGACGGGATTTGTTTTAGGATATCTGTGTGTTAATTAATTGTTACTTTGGATGTTATCTATATTGTTTATGGCATGTTCTGTAGTGCTGGGCGGTATACTGGTTCATACCGAATACCGGTATTTATTTTTGTTATGATATGAATTTTGATGATACTGCAATACCGGTATGTGCCGCTTAACCAACGTTCGGAACGCGGCGCAGCCCGTCACTGTTTGAGAGGGTCCCGTTTCACTGTTGCACTGTAGTGAGAGCACAGCTGAGATCGCATCACAGCCTATGGTGAGTCCGAAATCAAGCCCTAAAGCCTCATTCACTATTCCCTACGTTATCCACTTATATTGTTCACTTGAAAGAGTGAATGAAAATGAGTGAGTGAATTCGGACAGCCGTTGTGTGTACATTGGCTGTACACTCGTTATTGCGGTGCAATGTGAGATTGAAAGAGTGCACTCAATAACGTCCACTATGGTTTCGGACACCACTACAAATGGCTGTCGCCTCAAATAATGCCCTATTTGAGGTTATAGGGGTCGATTTCGGATTCAGCCCTTGATTACAGCGGAGAATTCAAACTACATGCGGCACGCGAGATAGAGAGGTTTCTGCGCGGAGCGCCGTGATGAGATTAACAACTTTCTCCACATGGATCATATTATATTGACCGGTGTTACGAGATTTTCGGTTTCCGAAGGAGGAGCATACATGAATATTAATGAGTTTTGCAGACATGCAACTGAGAATTTTAGTTCACATTGTATCTCAAGACATTAGTGGACTATTCCATAAAGGTAACTATTCTCAGGGTCACGGCTGACTTATGCCTAAACTACAGTTGTTTACTTCTAGGTAACAGTTTATAATGTTTTCATTAGTATGCATGATTTGTGCAGTCGTCTGTAACTGAATAACAGATCAGCAGAGCAACCTTCAGCTATCGTCTACAATGAGTTCAGCTAGTTGTGCTCTTCCTGCGATGTTTTAAAACTCTGTATTTTTTATTAGTTGTTATCAATAAGTTCATCACTGCCTGTAACAACTAAAATAAATGTTTTTGAGGACCTATATCTATTCTGGTATTGTTCTCTTGTTTATTTTGATATGATGTAGGTCTATTGCTCTTCAAAAGGATTAATACAATTATTTTTGTTTAGGCTCACCAAGGTTGCATTTATTTGATAAAATTTTAAATGGCTGTTTATTCCTGTTCCTCCAGTCTTCAGTGTCACATGATCCTTCAGAAATCTTTCTAAAATGCTGCTAAACAGGAAACCATAATACAGTGCTTGTTGATTCACAGAACAGCAAGTTTGAAGAACAGTATTGAAATAGAAATCTTTTGTAACATTAGGAATGTAAAAATAAATAAATAAAAAATCTATTTAATTAATCATTGTTGAATAAACTGCATCCTTGTGAAATTCATTTCTTAAAAAATAAAACAAAACAAAAAAACCCAAATGCAAATGCATTTGTACATATTATTTGGGGGCCACTGTAAAAAGATAACATTTTGTTGTTATAAAAATAGTTTTAAGTAAATAAAAAAGTCATTTAAATTCAAAGAGTGGTAAAAATGTGAAAATCTTTAAGACTAAAAATGCATATTTTAGCTTGTGTGTCATATTTTCATATATTAAGGGACTGCTACAGTAGCTAAAGTTTGTTGTTGGCAAGTCCATGCCCATCTTTTTGTACAAAAACAAAATGTCATTAAATGTCTCACACAATATCATATGTTCACTCCATCACACATTTATACAAAGCATCTATCAAAAGCAAATCAAGGCCATATTCCCATCTTTATTTTTTTCAAAATTTCTTTAGGCCAAATGTTAAATTTAATTAAAATTAAAAATTAAATTAAAACCCCATGAAGAACATGCATGTTTATGAACATTAATGACCAGTGAATTCAGGTTGACTGGGACACTTTTTGCCATTGATACGACTGGGAAAAAGTTTCCAGATCAACCATATGCCAAATAATGAATGTTTGTGTATCAAAATAAATTGTCCATTTATATCAGTGATCATAACTGTATCCAGGTACACAAGTCACACATGGTCAAAAGTTATTATTATTATTAGGCTATTATCTCTATTAATCGAAGTACACTCGATTGTACAATAGTATATTTCTGTTATTTCAAGTTATACCGAACTTTTATTTTGACAGGGTCATGAAGTCATTTGACTTCCTGTGTATATAATTGACAAATGTCGATAGTTTTATCAAATTAAACGGTGAAATGTTCATAAAATGACTCTAAGAGCAGCTCTGCAGATGAAGTTCATGTATAGTGAGTGTGACAGCAGACAGTGAAATTATCGCGAGCGTCAGTATGTGTAGTAGATGAAAATGCGGCGCTGATTCATACAGACTTCAGATTACAATAGCAGTCATTTTTAGCTTTAATATTCACAGACACTAGTCCGTATCGATATCTGATTCATTGTACAGCCAGCCTTTTGATTTATTCATCCAAAAGTTGCTAAATTCTTAATGGAAAACGCACAAACCCTCTCCTCCTTCTCCATGCTCTCCGAGGCAGATGTTTCAAAACTCATCCTCTCCAATCACCCTACTACCTGTCCCCTAGACCCTATCCCCACTCCTCTTCTTCAGGCCATCTCCTCCTCAATTCTACCTGCACTCACTCACATAATCAATTCTTCCCTTCACACTGGAACATTTCCCACAGCTTTTAAGCAGGCTAGGATTACCCCACTGCTTAAAAAACCCACTCTGAATCCAGCACTTTTAGAAAACTACAGACCAGTATCCCTTCTTCCTTTCATTGCAAAGACACTGGAGAGAGTTGTCTTCAACCAACTGTCTACTTATCTCACACAGAACAACCTCCTTGATGACCACCAGTCTGGTTTCAAGAGTGGCCACTCAACTGAGACTGCCTTGCTCTCAGTCACTGAAGCCCTGAGACTGGCACGAGCGACTTCAAAATCATCAGTACTCATCTTGCTGGATCTGTCTGCTGCTTTTGACACCGTTAACCACCAGATCCTCCTGTCAACACTCAAGTCGAAGGGCATCTCGGGAACTGCACTCCAGTGGTTCAAGTCTTACCTCTCAGGTAGGTCCTTCAGGGTATCTTGGAGAGGTGAGGTGTCCAAGTCACATCATCTTGCTACTGGGGTACCTCAGGGCTCAGTGCTTGGACCACTTCTCTTCTCCATCTACATGTCATCACTAGGATCTGTCATTCAGGATCATGGTTTCTCCTATCACTGTTATGCTGATGACACACAACTCTACCTCTCATTCCAACCAGATGATCCAACGGTTGCTGGTCGTATTGCAGGTTGCCTGACAGCCATTTCTGCCTGGATGAAGGACCACCACCTTCAACTCAACCTTGCAAAAACGGAACTGCTGGTGGTCGGTGCCAACCCAACACTTCGTCATAACCTTTCAATTCAACTTGGGTCGTCAACCATTACTCCCTCCAGGACAGCCAGGAACCTTGGAGTGGTGATGGATGATTGTTTAAGCTTCACAGATCATGTAGCTACAACGGCCCGGTCCTGCAGATTTGCCTTGTACAACATCAGGAAGATCAGACCCTTCCTATCGGAGCATTCCACACAAATTCTTGTCCAAGCTCTTGTTCTATCCAGACTGGACTATTGTAATGCTCTTTTGGCTGGACTTCCAGCATGCACTGTCAAGCCTCTTCAACTGATCCAGAATGCTCCAGTAAGACTGGTCTTCAACGAGCCGAAGAGAGCGCACGTCACTCCTCTCTTCATCAGTCTGCATTGGCTGCCAGTAGCTGCTCGCATCCAATTCAAGGCTCTGATGTTTGCCTACAGAACGACCGCTGGCTCTGCACCGCCATACCTTAACTCACTACTTCAGACTTATGCACCCTCCAGAAACTTGCGTTCTGCAAGTGAACGGCGGCTTGTGGTGCCATCACAAAGGGGCACAAAATCACTCTCACGAACCTTCTCCGGGTCTATTCCTGGCTGGTGGAACGACCTGCCTCGCTCTATCCGAGCAGCTGAATCTTTAGCCACTTTCAAAAAAATGCTAAAGACGTACCTTTTTCGTCAGCACTTGACCCAGTAATAGTAGCACTTACCTTGATTTCTATCTTCATTCCATCTATTTGTGTATTTATAAAAAAAAAAAAAAAAAAAAAAAAATCCTTACTACGAGCACTTTACTGTCATAACTGTGACTTCACACAGCACTTACATACTGTTGTTCTCATGTTGATTTGATTGATTCTACTGTTCTCATTTGTAAGTCGCTTTGGATAAAAGCGTCTGCTAAATGACTAAATGTAAATGTAATGTAAATGTACACATCTGAGGTCTTTCAGAGACATGACTTCAGGATCAGTGGGTCTCTTGAGAATATTTAAGTGTGCTTAAAAACCAAAGATCAGGCCAAATCCCCTACATGACAATGTCCACATCAGACTCGGTGCTTGAAAATATCTTTGCTGTTAAATATGTTTAAAAAACCTCACATGTAAACGTACATTTTTAAGGCGACGCATGTCTCATAGATCTATATGATTTACTTTTCTTATTTCTATAGTTTCAATTCCTAATAAATATAAAGTAAACCAAAAGAGTAATGTTGACAAATATGTTTGCTGCAGTGTTTTTAACAAATAGATTACTTTATTCCAAACAGTTCCTCACACAATGAAACCATTAAGGATAGCCAAAGGCTCATGACAATGACACATTACTATGTAAGACATGTAAGATAGTTTTACCAAAAATCAAATACTGATTACATTAAAAAAAAAAAAGAAAAAAAAAAGATAATATTGTTTTAAAGTTTAAATAAAAAGTTAAAAGCAAGCGTATCTTCATACCATGTGTTCTGACACAATTTTTGCTTTATAAAATTTGCGGTTGTTATTTCTAGGTTCATGCTACCATTATCAGCCTGTTAAATATGAAGTTAATACATGATGAAATAAGAGAATCTGTTACCAAATTCTTTTGACACAATGTTTTTAAGAAATATGTTTTTGTTTGTTTGTTTTTAAATACAACTAATCCAGATAACACAATGTTTTTCTTTTGACAGACTATTAGACAAAAATGATTTTCTTAAAGATGCAACAAACTAAATAAGAGCAAAGCTGAGTCCTCGTTTTTACAGGGACGTGCGAGTTGCATCTGCGAGTCGTCATACACCCAGATACCTTCATGTTTGGATTTTTTTTTTTTTAAATCAAATTAAATATTTCTATTTAACATAGTGTTTTTAACATTTTAACAAAAACTTAACCCTAACCCTTCTGCTTGAATCTTTGAGAAATAAGATCTAAGATGAATATGTACAGGTTTTTGAACAGATGTTTAATAAAAAGTATACTTTAGGTTAAATTTAAGCAAAATAATTTCTACCATTGGCATCAGATGTTATCCTGATTGTTATGATCACCGTCTGTCCTGTCACTTCCTGGACCACATTCCACATAATCCTCTCTGCCAATCACCTGCACTCACTCCACCAATCACTACACCCAGCTGCCATACTATAAAAGACTCACACACTCTTCACCTGATCGCGAAGTCTTGTTGCCTCAGTGTACAATTCTAAGCGTTATTTCCCAGTCTGCCTGTTTGTTACTGTTTCTGCCCGATTCCTGTTTTATGACCCATTGCTGCCTGCCTCGATCCTTTGCCTGTACCCTGACTACGACTCTGCCTGTTCCTTATTGCTCCTGTTTGTTCCTGTTTGACCCTGCTTGTACGACCACGCTCACTTTTAATAAAACGCTGCATTTGGATCCCCTGCCTGAGTCTCCCATCATTACACTGATACTGTAGACTTCTAAGGAGAATATTTGATTTTTATTAAATCTTTAAAGATTTAATTTAAACAATATTTTAATTTAAAAAGACTATTTTTAAACTTTTAAGATTCTGCTTTGAAATAAATTTAGCACAAAAACATTCACTCTGGAATGGAGTTAGCTGTCTTAACACACACAGAGACTCATCTGTCTGACTCCACCCTCCCCTCTCTCATTCACACTGGAGTTTGTACCTGGGAGGATCTGGGGCTGTTTAACCCTCTGGAGTCTGAGGCTGATTTGGGGCCTGGAGAAGTTTCGACATGCCCTGACATTTGTGCTTTTTTCATTTGTTCATAAACACATTAATGACACAAGTGTCATTACACTGTATTCAACACAAACTAGGCTACCGTAATATGTGAGGAACATGTATGTACATGTTTGTGTTTTTGAAGGAATAACGTTTATGCGTGGTTATTGAAAAAACAAAAAACTTAAGTCACTGAAATAAGGCCAAAAAAAGTATATTAAATCTGTGTTCATAAGACTTCTGGGTATTGGAGGTTGTAGACTAGAGTTTTTGCTTCAGAATTATGTAAAAATTATGCTGCCTACTCCATATGAAACAATATATTGATTTAGTTTTTGTAAGTCACTTTTTGTCAAGAAACACAGTATGCGTGGAGGCGTGAATGATCATGAATAATGGGCCATTTACACCTGAGAAGACAAAAGAATCAAATAATAATGACCTGAAATGACTTGCATATTAATGAGGCCTTTGAGTCAGGTAGGGTGTGAAAAAACCCTCTGTAATCATGTCTCAGCTCAATTTAAAATAATGGTATTCTATTATATTCTTTAAAATATAATGTATTTCTGTGATGCAAAGTGTCTGAACAATTATGTTACCTCTATGGCATTTCATATAGCCTTTTAGCTTAAAGCATGCACATTTTGAGAAATATTGATGGATTCTTATATGTTTATGTCAAATTTCTATACAGAGGAGTAATATTTATTCTATATTTATTCTATATATCATCACTATGAGTGCTGGATACAATTCATACTTGCAGCCGGAGGGCGCTCTGTACACCTTTAGGCCACAAATCCATATAAAGAAGAAGAAGAACCAGGAACTAACTGCATGTCTTCTAGAGTTCACTAACCATGGCTTTAATATCCAGATAAACACTTTTCAAGACAATAAATACACGACTGAGATGATGAATGCATGTATTGCTTCTGAATTTGCGTCTGAATAGCGCTGGCTCCGTGGGCGTGGCCGCATTAGCGGGTAATGAGCTGAATCACAGACTTCTGACATGGCTCTCTTTTCATACAGATTACATAAACACAAAATGTTTGTTTTCAATTTGACTTGCATGATTTAAAACCTGACATTTTAACGTTTCTTTAGACATAAATTTAATTTTTTTTGTCATTCGTATTCACTAAGTTACAGTTCATTTTCTGAGAACTATCAGATTGGACTTTGTTCGGAGGGAGACGAGAGATCATGCATGTTAATTTTCTTTATTTTACAAAAAGCACATCATTTTGTTTTTACTCTGAGTGTACACAAATGAAAGAAGATATTTAACAGATTAAAATGGTGTATAGCTCTTAATTGTATGTGCAACATTGACGGAGTATTTTGAGTCTCTTTCACACTGGTAAGAAAAAAACGCGGTGGTATCGCGGGCGATACCCTCAGACCTCAGAGTGTTAATGAATGATTTTATTTTATTAATGCTTTGTGTTTTATTTTTACTTTTTTATCATTGTAAAATTAACTTCTTGTGAACTACTAAAAGAGAACTACTTCTTCGGCTCTCTGAAAATGTAAGTTTTTTTAAAAAATATATATTTATTTTTAATTTATATATTAATTTAGCCTATATTTCAATTGTTTTTTTTTTCAATTGTTTCAATTTTTTGCAACATATTTGATATTATTTATATTTAGAATCATTTAATTTTAAAATAGAGACAAGTTCCTTTTATAGAACTAACCCGAGGCATCACAGGGTCTGAATGAAATCATTGTTTCTCTCTGAAAATGCTTGGTGATTTTCATATTGAATTAATGAAAATGTTACACAATGTGAGAAATGGCTTGTGAGACCCATACATTTTTACACATGCACTGATAATAAAATGTCAAATGTTTGATTTATTAAGACTTTAAAAATATAATTTAAAAACTAAAAAGATTTAATTTGAACAATTGTTTAATTTTAAAAGATGTAATTTAAACTTTTACATTTATGCTTTAAAAATAAAAGTTAGCTTGAACAAAATATTGTTTCATCCACCCCCCACTGACCAGTGCTCTCCCCCCTCTGTCTCTGACACTATCATGCATTGTTGCAAGTCACTTGGAGAGACAATAAGAAAACCATTTAGTGTTAGGGACATCTAGAAGGAACACTTTTCCCTGCTCACTGAAAACTGCAAGATATTTTTATTTTCATTTATTTGAATTTTCATTTAATTTTATTTTATTATAGAACTATAATAATTGGCTTCAGTAAATTTAGTCAAGTCACCTTTATTTATATAGTGCTTTTTACAATGCAGATTGTGTCAAAGCAGCTTTACAGTGAAAACAGCTATATCATTTTGGCTTAGTAACTGTTTGTTATTATTAACATTGTTATACTTTTATTTATTACTATCTTCATTCAAAGAACAGAATGTTTTTCATTATTGAAAAGTGTGTGTGTGTGAGTGTGAGTGTGTGTGTGAGTGTGAGTGTGAGAGAGAGAGAGAGAGATTTAAATTTCCGTATAAACTAAAAGCAAAATGGTACCAAAATGTACCCCCCCCCCCCCTCTTTTCAAAACACCTTTTAAAATGATACTAAATGATATTTTTGAAAATATAAAAATGAAAACGTTTACTACGGTACATGGGGACAGATTATACAGAAAAATAAAAGAGTCTATGTAAACCCTGCATAAACCATTGGAAACCCCAACATGTCTGGACATGAAATTCCTTTTGCGTCGGCCTTGTTAAAATGAATATACCTTTACTTATATGTCCACATTTTGGGTGTTTTATATTTCAAGCTAAAAGCAATTGTTAACCCAACATCATTGCTGGAGGAAAACATTTTCCATGTTTTTATATTTAACTATAATAAACATTAAACATTAACATCTTACTAAATTTAGTAAAAATAAATTTTGTTTTTTATTAGTCTGCTAGAATCTTTTGGAGATATAAATGTTTTTCACATTTGAGTCTTATGCTAGGCTCTGTGTGTCTGTGCATTCTATATTATAAAATATACCATGTTTATTCTTTTGTTATTTTGACCTGTCTGTTTCTTCATTAAAATCTTATTTTTGTCACTTACACAGAGATGAGTCGGAATGCTGATATCTGCTCAACACATGTGACCCACGACCCCCGGAAATTACCCTCAGGAATTCCGATTTGTACGGTCAAAGTTCAAAAATTATCCATTCGTTCCACATCATAAGTGACCCAGGGGTCAACATCAGAGGTATTTCAAAAATGCCGGGAATCAATGGACATATCTTCAACCATGTCAAAGGTCAACCTTGTGGAGAGGGGAAATATCCTGAGGGCTAATATCATAATTCATAAGGTCATAAAGGTCAATAGGTCAAAGTAATCAATCATTTTTTGTCATTCCGTCCAGAATAATCACTACTAGTGTATTCTGGCTTGAGCTCGTGCTCAGCTCGCATGCTCTGACACACACACACACACACACACAGACAGAGCATCATACATTATTATCAATTTAAAATTATATTTGTGTATGACTAACCGCAGCACACACCAGAGAAAAGTCTTTGCAGGTCCTATGAGAGAGAGCTACTCGGATGAAAACTGCTTCAGTGAGCTCAATTATAGTAAAGCTGCATTTTTTTTTGCCAGTAACGGTAACGACGTTGTAACGGGAGAAAAGTTAATTCATTCGATTACTTGTTACTGAAAAAAGTAATGGCATTAGTAACAGCGTTTATTTATAACGCCGTTATTCCCATCACTGCTAGTAACAATGTTGATTCCTGATTTTTTACTAGTGACAGTTAGTTTCCGATATCATGAATGTGATTGTTACTAGTAAGAAAGCCATTTTAGATATCTGAGATATTTTTTTTTTATTGTTCCATCCATGACATTTACATGTGGCTCTAATACAGAATGTGTCGTCATCATGCCCAAATTCGTGCTGGTGTTTTTTTTTTTATTATTAAAGGCCTGTGCATTATAAAACAGTGTAATGAAACATTATTGGCTACTGAACAATAATACATTTTGATGTATTATTATGTACACTGACACCTTCTCATATGGGATAGCCTAATAATGAGCCGAAATATTTGCACACTCTGTCCAATGTGTGCGTAAATATGGCATGATAGCTACACTGTAATGTGCTAATAACTTGCATTATTTTTATTTACAGTAATATGTTGTCCATTAACTTGAAGTATAGGGCCACAATGGACAAGATGAATGATAAAGTCTTTCTGAACCTCTTTCCTATTCCCGTCGGCCATTTTAATGTCATATTAAATATGACACTGGATAACTTGTCTGATAGTCCAGTTGAATAATATATTTGAATGAAATATGCATATGAATGTCTCTCAATTGTAGTGGGTTCGGAGTGGAAGAGACAATGATTTAATAAGAATGTAATCTTGCCCATCGGGTTGTCAGCCTGTTATTATTATTGTTGTTGTCGTTGTTGTTGTTTTACTTTATAACTATAATGTTTACAACCTAACAACAGTAGCTAGTATCATAAAATAACTAATGAATGCTTTATTCGTAAACTTTTTTTTTTTCTGTTTTGCTTAAGTGCCTCTACTGTTCCATTACATTGTTATCATGAAGTGTTGTTTTGGTGATTGTAGTTTACTGAGCTTTTGCCTGCAAAACGATACGGAATAGAATGGAATCAAGATATGTTATGTTAAAAGAGATTAATAAAATGGTCTCTTCATTTTAAATGTACAGCAATCATGTCTGGAAACTTGACAAATAATATTTTATTGGGGCATGTAAAAGTGAAAAAAAAAAAAAAAAAAGAGAGTAAGTTTAAAAGATTCCTTATCATATGGCCCCCTCTAGTGGCCAACATTAATATCACAGCCTTAATCTTCCAGGTGAAATGGCTGTTTTGAATTTGATTTTACACTAACCACCAGCATCATAAATTCATAAAACTCAGCATGTGTGCTCATTTATTGTTCTCCATGTTTACAAAGTTTTTTGAAGTTTGATATACATGTGTTGGTAATGGGCTGTTCATGCTCATACAGTAATTAAATGACCCAATATTAATTTAGTGCATTCCCAGTGTCCGTAGCTGTATCCCTTCTTGACCTTACCCTAAAATTGGTGTCTTCTGAGTTAGAAAAAAAGTTCTTCAGAGAATTATTTTAAGCATGCAGTTAAGACAATTTGATGCATTCCACATAGGCCTACACAAAAAGCAATTGGCCTTAGAATCATTCTATTTGCCCTATATAAAAATATCATTATTTTATTTGCATAACCCGGGAGCCTGTTCGCTTCTTGGACGAGTACAGTTTAAATCCGTGGGAACAGACTGCTAAATGTGGGCACGGTTTACAAATTTGTGGGTATATGCGGATTGAAAAACTGATATGGTTTACAAATCTAAGCGCACAGACTGGATATTCCAGGGTACGTTTAATTTTGCACTGAGTGAAATAGCAATAGATTCTATTTATACTAAGTGAAACAGCACCATTTCTTATTACACTAAGTGAAAAAAGTATTCTCTTTGCAAGTGCACATAGTAGTTATATATATATATATATATATATATATATATATATATATATATATATATATTAGAGGTGGGCATAGATTAATTTTTTTCATCTAGATTCATCTAGATTAATTTTGGAATTAATCTAGATTAATCTAGATTAAAATGGCTCATTTGAATTCTGCCGAAGACATTCAGAATATGTGAGATACCCAAATTGTCCCTGCGTCCCAATGTCCGTACTATCCATCCTAAATAGTATGTGAGATTAAAATAAGTGTGTCCCAAAGCATAGTATGTTGAAAAGAGTACGCCAAAAGTCCCCGGATGGTCTACTATTTCCGGTAGATTTTCGAAGTGTGGATCCGTGCACACTATAGAGGCTAATATTGCCCACAACCCATTGCGCTTTGGACGAGGATTCAGTTCAGAACTACAAACACGAGTAAAAAGTGTTAAAAACTACAAAACATGGCGAATATGCACGATCAACGCTGAGAGGTTGTTTGAGTGACTAATAATCAGTTCAAACTGATAGAAAATATTTATTTAATGTTATATGTGTTATTTTTCATCTGCAAATACCAATGTGGACTTTTATAAAGATATGATTGGCCATTAACTTTTAAATGCATCATTATGCATTAATATGAGGAGAGTTCTCCACATGAAAGACTCGCGACTGCAGATCAACGTGCTGCACTTCTCTCCGATACAGTAGGAAATGAGCTAAATTAAATGTGGAGGATGTAAGATGATTGACAGGCCAGTTTACAGTGACTGGATACGGCAGAGAGCAAAGACGCAATTGTATGACGTGATAGTATGTCCCAAAGCTTGTCTACTCTTTTGCTACACACTCAAAAGTAAGTACTTTTTGTTCACAGAAAGAGTACATACTTTTAGGGCGTAGTATAAGTAATCCGCCATTTTGTCCGACAAAGCAGATAGGAGTTAGAAGATTAACCTCGGTGGAGTTAAACTTTTGTATATTATATTTTGTATATTGACATCTTTCCGCGTTTGAAACAACATTGATTCTCATGTTCATTCATGTTTATTTGATGCTATAAATGGACTCGTAGTAAGAGATGATCGGTTTACGAGCCTCTTGAGCTGAGGCGCTACAGCAATCTGTCACGACCATGGTCACGACACATTAAAGAAAAAGGGTTTTATTGTTTGAATTTCTTAAAAAACTACACAGTTTTAAAGCTGGGACTTTGTTAAATATCATAAGTTACCTGCTTTGTCTTGTCAGTGTCCTCTTTGCTCCGTGATGCATTTATCACTGTGTGACGTGACGAGCGTGACAGCGCCACAGCTTGTCGACCAAAGCAACAGTAACTTGCGAAGGGTCGGCTAGGTAGGGGAGAGTGGGGTAATGTGAGACATCGGGTAATGTGAGACACCCCCTGTATCTCTGCAACGGAATACATTTGTGGTTATGTGACAATTATGTTTTCAAGCCCCTCACATTTCCCCTTGGCCATGAAGGAGAGGACCTCATGGTGCTGTGCTAAGCATGTTTTTTTCACAAAAATATTGTTTTTGCATGTAAAAGTAAATTTTCTTGCGGTCAACTTAATCAACTGTTGTGCCAAAGCAGACTGATTCAGGTAGAAAAACTTATATCATACATGTTGATGAACTATCAACATATAAAACCATGTGATGATGCTAGCTGAAGATTAGCCTGAATTGCTAAGAGAGATAGTTTTTTTCTAAAATGTAGTGGTGGGGTAAAGTGAGACAAATGCTTTGGGGTAAAGTGAGACATGAGGCACAAGTTAAATTTAGTCTTAAAAATATTTTAATGTAATATTACATTGCATATGTTTTATTTTTAATGTCATAAACATTGTAGAAAAGCCATCCTGCCAAGGCAAAACATCAGGAAGACAACCTCTGGGGCAAAACACCCCTCGAGGAGAATGATGTGGCACATGTTCCTAAAAGTGATGTAGTGAAGAAGCTGCCTCAACCTAAAAGGCCTGGAGAGATGGAGAGAGCAACTCCTCATCTTTCCCTGTAACCTTCAGGGCTGGAGTGTAGAGTAGGCCTAGTTGTAGAGTATGACAGTAGGTTGATGTTCTAATACAGGTGGGTCTAGTCCTGTGTTCTGAGTCCCAGGCTGTTCTAGCTGGTTCTGATTGTGCTTTGCTCTGACCTCCAGACACTAGCTGGCTCTAAGGGTGCGTTCACACTTGTAGTTCGATTTGGTTGGTTAATTTGGTCCGGACCAAATAAGAAAAAAAAAAACATTTAGTCCTGGTCCAATTAGCGTTCAGATTGGCAATTTTATCACCGAACCAAAAGATACCGAACCTTGAGGCATAGGGATACATTCACAATGTTATTGGTCAGATTTTATGACGTATTGCCTATTTTGAACCGGAACTTAACAAAAATCCCAAACAATGCTGTGTGCTGAGGTAAATGCGCTCATTGTGTGTGCATAGCAGTGCGTAGCCTGTGTGTGATGGTACTTTGGCCAGCTGGGAACTCGTGAAGAGCTCATAAAATGTGTAAAGTAGTCAAAACAGCGGCAGGAATCCACCCACACAAACGAGACGAGCGTCTGATGCCTGTGATGGGCAAACTCGCGTCTATGACAAGAAAAACCGACATGCGTGAGGATTCTGTCCTTTTTAGGGCAGCGTTCACATATGTTCAAATGAACCGCACTGACTGAGCAATCGCATCAGGTGTTCTGACCCCCAGACTGTGCTCTGATCTAACTGGTTCTATCTGTCATTTGAATGTTAATTAAAATATTTTGAATTATATTATGTTGTATTTGATTTTGTTCAGAGTTAGAAAAGTGTTTAGAAAAAAAAATTGCTTAATTGACCAATCCCCATGATTCTGTTACTAGTCCGACATTAGTTCTGGAATGTGTGGTTGTCAAGCTAGCTGTCAGGATTCGAACTGTTACAACATGTGTTGTTATGGTAGTTTCAGAGTGGAAAAAGTAAGTGGATCAGTTTACCCCCTTGATTTCTCTGGTCTGTCTCGGTTTACCCCTAAGCTGGGGTAAAGTGAGACACAAGACGACTTTTTTTAAAACAATCATATTTTCACTGACCTTCGTCCTGAATACATTCTGATCATTTCTATGGCTAGGAAACATCCTGAATTAATGGGAAATGTGTAAATTTTACTGATATATCATTTTAGCTCGCTTAGAGGGGAGCAAATGTAAAAAGTGTCTCACTTTACCCCACTCTCCCCTATACATCCGCGCTAAAATATCAAGGTGAAAGTCGTCATAGCTTGCGTAGTATAGACCCAGCTCCCAACCCAACTTTGAGAATAGATTAACGGCGATATTTTTTTATCGCCCGATAAGAGTCTCGCGTTAACGCAGCACGTTAACGCCGTTAACGGCCCACCACTAATATATATATATATATATATATATATATATATATATATATATATTAGTGGTGGGCCGTTATCGGCGTTAACGTGAGACTCTTACCGGGCGATAAAAAAAATATCGGCGTTAATCTATTCTCAAAGTTGGGTTGGGAGCTGGGTCTATACTACGCAAGCTATGACGACTTTCACCTTGATATTTTAGCGCGGATGTATACCTAGCCGAACTGACCCTTCGCAAAGACCCGCCCCCCTTAGTTACTGTTGCTTTGTCCGACAAGCCGTGGCGCACACACACAGTGATAAATGCATCACGGAGCAAAGAGGACACTGACAACACGTCGACAGACAAGACAGAGTAGGTTACTTATGATATTAAACAAAGTCCCAGCTTTCAAACTGTGTAGTTATTAAAAAAATTCAAACAATAAAAACCGTTTTGTGGCTCTTTAATGTGTTGTGACCATGATCGTGACAGATTGCTGTAGCGCCTCAGCTCAAGAGGCTCGTAAACCGATCATCTCTTACTACGAGTCCATTTATAGCATCAAATAAACATGAATGAACATGAGAATCAATGTTGTTTCAAACGCGGAAAGATGTCAATATACACAATTTTTCAAGTTTAACTCCACCGAGGTTAATCTTCTAACTCTTATCTGCTTTGTCGGACAAAATGGCGGATTACTTTTAGTCATTTGCTGCGTCCCAATTCGCCTACTTATACTACGCCCTAAAAGTATGTACTCTTTCTGTGAACAAAAAGTACTTACTTTTGAGTGTCCAGTCACCGTAAACTGGCCTGTCAATCATCTCACATCCTCTACATTTCATTTAGCTAATTTCCTACCGTATCAGAGAGAAATGCAGCACGTTGATCTGCAGTCGCGGGTCTTTTGTGTGGAGAACTCTCCTCATATTAATGCATAATGATGCATTTAAAAGTTAATGGCCAATCAGATCTTTATAAATGTCCACATTGGTATTTGCAGATGAAAAATAACACATATAACATTAAAATAAATATTTTCTATCAGTTTGAACTGATTATTAGTCACTCAAACAACCTCTCAGCGTCGATCGTGCATATTCGCCATGTTTTGTAGTTTTTAACACTTTTTACTCGCGTTTGTAGTTCTGAACTGAATCCTCATCCAAAGCGCAATGGGTTGTGGGCAATATTAGCCTCTATAGTGTGCACGGATCCACACTTCAAAAATCTACCGGAAATAGTAGACCATCCGGGGACTTTTGGCACACTCTTTTCAACATACTATGCTTTGGGACACACTTATTTTAATCTCACATACTATTTAGGATGGATAGTATGGACATTGGGACGCAGGGACAATTTGGGTATCTCACATATTCTGAATGTCTTCGGCAGAATTCAAATGAGCCATTTTAATCTAGATTATATATTAATATATATTAGGGCTGGACGATTAATCGAAAAGTAATCAAAACCGAAATTCCTCTAACCGACGTAATTTTCCCATGTCGGTTATTTAATCCTGTTAATACTTCCCCTTTAAAAACATACTACCGCGTGTGTATCCACATGACTCCACCCCGTCCAGTCAGTGGCATAAAAGCAAAACACGGAGGTGAACGCCGGTTCAACACATAGTGATGGCGCGTGAGCCTTGTGTCTTCACTAAACTGTGTCAGTTGTATTTGTTTTATGGTTTGGACATTAAAGTGATAAGACGATCGGATATGTATTATTATATCGAGCTACTGTGCTCATGGAGCTGCATTGTGGCACAAACACTCATACAAACAGTAGCTGCGCAAAACGTGAAGATCGCGCGCACAGAGAGGAACGCAGAAACTCGATGTCAGCGCTGTCCAGTTAATAAAGAATAAAGAATAATAAAGATAAAACATAAGGAATAACAGTAAAAACAGAGAATTTTGCTATCTGGATGAAAGAGCTAGGATGTCTTAGGGAGTTTTTTGTTGTTGTTGTCCGTCAGAGTGGATCTAAACCTCACACGACAGGACCGCTCTCTAGCGACCTTTTAAGGCAACAAAGTTTCAATCTCCTCTTTTGCCAAGACACCTTAAACTGCGCCACACAGCCCTAATCCCCCTTCCGGAGATATCTTATCTATGCAACGCAGTTCAGATTTCCCCTTTGGAAAGTGTCCTAACTGTAATCCAGAGATATCTTAACCATCCATCACAGCTCAAATTTCCCCATGGTTTGTCCAAATTTACCTAATCACAAATGCTTTCTTCCTAATTCTCCCAGCTCTTTCAACCAGACAGCAATATTTAAAATGCATTAAAAATCAGAAATAACAAGATGATACATAAAAGATATAAAATACATTAAAAATGAAATAAAAACAGGAAAAATGATTAAAAGAATAAAGAGATAATACATATAAAATAAAGTGCAATCAGTTCGGACATAGCACAGTGCTCAATCTGCAAATGCATAGATAAAAAGATGTGTTTTGAGTCTTGATTTGAATGTGGCTACTGTTGGAGCACATCTGATCTCTTCTGGAAGCTGGTTCCAGCTGCGGCTGTCGTAACAGCTAAAAGCAGACTCTCCTTGCTTTGAGTGAACCCTGGGTATTTCTAAGTGACATGATCCTGATGATCTGAGTGATCTGTTAGGTTTATATTCTATGAGCATATCTGCAATGTATTGAGGTCCTAGGCCATTGAGTGATTTAGAAACAAGTAACAGTACTTTAAAATCAATTCTAAATGTGACTGGAAGCCAGTGCAAGGACCTGAGGACTGGTGTGATGTGTTCATGTTTTCTGGTTCTGCTCAGAATCCTGGCAGCAGCGTTCTGTACGAGCTGAAGCTGTCTTATGGTCTTTTTGGGAAGGCCAGTGAGGAGCCCATTACAATAATCCACCCTGCTGGTGATGAAAGCATGAACAAGTTTCTCTAAGTCTTGACTGGAGACAAAGCATCTAATTCTTGTAATATTTTTGAGATGATAATATGCTGATTTAGTTATTGTCTTTACATGGCTACTGAAACACAGGTCTGACTCCAAAATCACACCAAGATTCCTGACTTGATTTTTAGTTGCTTGACCCCTAGTGTGAAGGTACATGTTCACTTTGAGAACTTCATCTTTGTTTCCAAACACAATGACTTCAGTTTTGTCTTTGTTTAACTGAAGGAAGTTTAGGCACATCCAGTTTTTAATTTCTTCAATGCATTGGCACATGCATTTCATCAATGTATGAGTCAATGGGGCTGTAGTCGTTAGGTGAGAGGGCGAGGTAGATCTGGGTGTCATCTGCATAGCTGTGATATGCAATTTGGTTCTTTCTCATTATTTGGCTCAGTGGTAGCATATATAGGTTGAACAGGAGGGGTGCAAGTATTGAACTTTGAGGGACTCCGCATGTCATGGATGTCCACTCAGACTTATGGTCACCGATACTCACATAATAACCTCTCCCTTCTATGTATGACCTGAACCATTTAAGGACCATCCCAGAAAGCCCAACCCAGTTTTCCAGCCTGTCAAGAAGAATGTTGTGATCGACAGTGTCAAACGCAGCACTGAGGTCGAGTAGAACCAGCACTGATAATTTACCTGAATCTGTGTTAAGGCGAATGTCATTTATTATCTTTATGAATGCTGTCTCTGTGCTGTGATGCGGTCGGAAACCAGATTGAAAGTTGTCAAAGTATCCATTCAAGCTTAAGAATTTGTTCAGCTGATTGAAAACAACTTTTTCAATGATCTTGCCTATGAAAGGAAGATTTGAGATTGGTCTGTAGTTGCTCAATATGGTGTTATCCAGATTGCTCTTTTTCAGGAGGGGCTTGACAACTGCAGTTTTCAGGGATTTTGGAAAAGTCCCAGAGAGAAGTGAGGCATTTACCACTTCTAGGAGATCTGCTTCTAAACAGTTAAACACGCTTTTGAAAAAAGATGTGGGAAGTGTGTCAAGGGCACAGGTTGATGTTTTAAGGTGCTGTACTATTTCTTCCAAAATTTTACCATCAATTGCTTCAAAAACAGACATAATAGCTACTTTCTGAGGTTGTGATCTGAACTGTTTTACCCCAGTGCAGCTCAAGGATGTGCTGATCGCCTTTCTGATATTATTAATTTTCTCAGAGAAGAAGGAAGCAAACTCACAGCATTTGCTATCTGAGAGCATTTCACTGGGAATCTGACTTGGGGGGTTTGTTAGTCTCTCTACAGTAGCAAAAAGAGTGCGGGTGTTGTTTAAGTTTCTGTTTATAATATTTGAGAAGAAGGTCTGTCTAGCTTTGCCTAGTTCCACATTGAAAGCATGAAGGTTATCTTTATAGATGTTATAATGGATTTCAAGTTTTGTCTTTCGCTAGTGACAACAGAATTCTTGATATCAAAAATCCGCATTTTACTAGTAACAATGTATCAAAAATTACTATTTTTACTAGTAAGAATTGTATTTCTGATATGTGAAATTGAAATTTCAACTAGTAAGAACTCAGTTCTTGATATCAACAATTGAATTTGAATGGCAGCCTATGGTGACATTTCACTAGTGAAAATACAATTACAGATATCAAGAATTCTAGTTTTTACTAGTCGAAGTTCAAATGTTGATATCAAGAATTAACATTGTTACTAGTGGAAATGTAATTCCTCATATCAACAATTGAAATGTTGATATCAAGAATTCATATCCTGAGATGTGAATAAAAGTCAAAATGGCTTGCCATAAATTGTAGATAAAGAACTGACGTTTCAACTAGTAACAATGTAATTATTGATGTAACCTAGGTTGTGTCAACAGCCGATGATCATGTATCGATGATAGCCAGAGAAAAAACATCAAATATTGACAATATTAAGAGGATTTGGCGTTTCCAATTAATGTGGGCCTGTTACATTCTTCTAGTCTGTTATTATTACAATTAGGTTAGGCTTATTTTATTATTAAATTAATATTATAATAAATTTGCCCCGCAATAATTTCATAGCGCATCACTGCATAACTGACCTGCTGTGAGGATAATAAAAGATTAGGCTATTACTTATCTTTAAAAATGTTTTAAACACTTTTTTTAGGTCTATTATACAAATAATTATAGGCCTATAATTAAAATTATGTAAGAGTGTAATATTTCCTGACACTGCATTTCCTGTCATCAATGAAAATTTACTTCAAGCACCGAGCTGACTTTAAAAACAAACAAAAAAAAACAAGATGTTTTCACAAAAAATGCTCATTTGTTTTACTGTATGTAGGGTAAAAAGAGAAATAATGGAATAAATGAAGACAGTTATATTATGAGCATGTTATGTTGAAATTCATCTCTGGCCTCTCGCTCTTGACCCTCGGCTTATTCACCATGGTAAACTGAACGATTATAATGTATGTAACATTAATGCATGTATGAATATATCCACACAAAGCAAATGACCCTCAATACATCTACAATAAAAACATTTTATAGATAGATAATAGATTTTATAGAGCTAATCAATGTAAAAATTGATTTTAATAATTATGTAATATTTTTTCTTTCATAATTATTAATAACCACTATTTTACAGAAATAGTGTTTACAGAATAACATTAAAGTGTTAAAATATTGGTAAATGGTCCGTGTACGTTTTGATAGTTTGTTTTTCAATTTTAAATGAAATACGCAGAAACGAGAAAACGGTCGTTTCCCGTTTTTTCGTTTGTTAAAAAAAACGGAAAAACGAGATTTTGACTCGATTTTCGTTTTTTCGGGTCACGGATAGAAAACGGAAACACGACTTCAAAACTCGTTTTCCACATGTGGGCGGTCATTACACGCCCCTTTCAGCCGATTGGTCAATCAAATCTGAGCCAGTGACGTCATCTTCAGTTCGTTCAACAAAATAATAGTCCTCTGCCGCTATATCAGTAGATGTCATAAATCGGCTTTCTTCTGTGCAACCTAACGCGTATTTCACAGAAATATGTTTGCACAGATAAAAAAAAGTTTAAAAAACCTACAGTAAATTTAATTAAGTCTGTTTTTAAGCTGTCATTGTGTTTTTAAAATGTAAAATGTAAATGCCTCTACATCTGTTACCAAGCGCATGACATCCTTTGGGCTACTACCACCGATCAATAGGCTATACATAATGATAGACTATTCTCTATTATAGATCAGTGGCTACTGCACTCTTTTTTTTTCTTATTTTAATGTTTTGTTTACATTTTATACATTTAAATTCAATCATTTAGCAGACGCATTCCTTGCAGTAGACTATGCAGTCATATTAGAAAATAGGCTATCCACTAGGTGGCAACACCTAATAACGGTAGGCTATCATCGGGGGGCTTTTTAGTTTTCCTTAGCTTATAAATGGCCATACAGATTTTATCTCTTAAATTAAACACTTTTATTAACACAGTGAACATTATTATATGTCACAGTTTACTTGCTATCCTCACTTTTTCTGTCTTTCCTTCGCTTTTGAATGAATTAGCTATACATGGCCCTGAACATTTTACTTTCAATTTCGATTTAACGGCAATTGGCGATTCTTCTCAAAACAAAAATTCTCGTATATTAAACATAGATCTTTTATTATCTTTGTAATTATTTTATTTTGTAAATATTCGTGGCTTAAACACCGGGAAAATTTACTGTATGCAGTTCTGTAGATGTTTTGAAAAACTTAAACTAAACGAAAATTATTGTTGCCTTGTCAGTATCATTTCTGGGGGTTTTTTCCCTGACTTTCAACTGACGCGATCATCGTTTCATTATCCGACAAGATTATATTAAATTAGAATGATAAATGTCTGTGAATCATTAAAAAAATCCCAGGGGTTTAGTTTTAGACATGTACAAATAGCAGAATAAACAACAGAACATGAGGGTTCATCACCACGCACCTGCTGCGCTTCTGTGAACGGAGAAAAAAGGATTCAATTATATAAAAGGAATAAATAGCCTATGTCTATGCGCGAAATTTATTTCACTTAAGTAATTAACATATTACCAAAATGAAAGGGGAAAAAATGCGACAATATGAGTGTCGGTTCATTTTTGAGAAGTTCACAGAAAGGAAACCGGGACAGCAGAAAATTTCTTTGTTTATTTTACGAGCAATGTTTTGTTTTTATTGTGAGTGTACAAAAATAATAGGCCTATTTAACCCTTCACATATTCGAATGGTGTTACATATATTTGACCATAAATGTCTGAGTATTTTAAGTTGTTTCCGCTTTTATAAGAAAATTCAAGTGAACGCGTCGGCGCCTCACGCGCTCACACAACATCAGTTTTAGTAACTTGACATCGCAGTCTGTTAACTGTCAAAACATAGCCTACATTCAACCAAATATATAAAAAGTTATACTGCTCATTTTAAGTAGTCTGTGTAGGCTACAATAAAAGCGTTCAAATAATAAATATAGTTTAGCCTCCAAATCGTGATAGAAACATTTGGATTTGTGTCAAACTAGAGAGGTAGCCTAGGTTATAACGCCGGTTTCTGTTTCAGTTCAGCTTTAAATTAATTCGTTTTGGCTTACATTTATATATTATTTTTGTCATAACTAAAATAGCTATGTAGCTGTAATTTTGATCTTTAATGTTTGATCTTTACATATTCCCTCAATCTTTTAACTAAAGGGTTATTAACATTAGCCTATATTCAGCAGGCAATGTTAGGCTATATAAAATAAATAAAGAGAGATGAGCTATTGTTCGTTTTTCAAAATTGCTTACACTACTTATTTATTGTAATTTATTCTATTTATTCAAAATAGAATAAAATAAAAACTTGTTTTTTTTTTGTTTTTTTTTTAAATCTACAGCATTACAACAGTCTGTGTGCTGATTAACATTTCTGAAATAAATATTTCTGTGAAATACGCGTTAGGTTGCACAGAAGAAAGCCGATTTATGACATCTACTGATATAGCGGCAGAGGACTGTTATTTTGTTGAACGAACTGAAGATGAGGTCACTGGCTCAGATTTGATTGACCAATCGGCTGAAAGTGGCGTGTAATGACCGCCCACATGTGGAAAACGAGTTTTGAAGTCGTGTTTCCGTTTTCTATCCGTGACCCGAAAAAACGAAAATCGAGTCAAAATCTCGTTATTCCGTTTTTTTTTAACAAACGAAAAAACGGGAAACGACCGTTTTCTCGTTTCTGCGTATTTCATTTCAAATTGGAAAACAAACTATCAAAACGTACACGGACCGTAAATCTAACTTTGCACTCGCATACGGTCTAGCCGCAGAAGTTCAAAACTTTCAACGCATCCAAAGTTCAAATCGTATCCGATATTTCCGCATTCGCATATGATCAGAACTCCATGCAGCCCCCGTACTACTCTCCAATGGAAATGAATGACTTCCAGTCCAACGGCCGTCGTTTGTCGTGTGCAGTGGAAAGGCAGCGTCACACTGTGGTCTGATGGTCAAGACGTGACTTGACTGCTCACACTATGCGTTTGAAATATCCACGATAAACCCCCGTGCTGGGTTGTGCCGATTGACCATATGTTTCCATAGATAAAAAGCATCAGGGTCCGTGTACGTTTTGATAGTTTGTTTTCCAATTTGAAATGAAATACGCAGAAACGAGAAAACGGTCGTTTCCCGTTTTTTCGTTTGTTAAAAAAAAACGGAATAACGAGATTTTGACTCGATTTTCGTTTTTTCGGGTCACGGATAGAAAACGGAAACACGACTTCAAAACTCGTTTTCCACATGTGGGCGGTCATTACACGCCCCTTTCAGCCGATTGGTCAATCAATTCTGAGCCAGTGACGTCATCTTCAGTTCGTTCAACAAAATAATAGTCCTCTGCCGCTATATCAGTAGATGTCATAAATCGGCTTTCTTCTGTGCAACCTTTTGTTTGCACAGATAAAAAAAAAAAATGTTTTAAAAAACTACATAATTAAGTCTGTTTTTAAGCTGTCATTGTGTTTTTAAAATGTAAAATGTAAATGCCTCAACATCTGTTACCAAGCACATGACATCCTTTGGGCTACTACCACCGATCAATAGGCTATACATAGACTATTCTCTATAGATCAGTGGCTGCACTCATTTTTTTTTTTTCTTATTTTAATGTTTTGTTTACATTTTATACATTTAAGTTCAATCATTTAGCAGACGCATTAGACTATGCAGTCATATTAGAAAATAGGCTATCCACTAGGTGGCAACACCTAATAACGGTATCACCATTGGGGGGCTTTTTAGTTTCCCTTAGCTTATAAATGGTCATACAGATTTTATCTCTTAAACACTTTTATGAACACACTGAACATTATTATATGTCACAGTTTACTTGCTATTCTAACTTTTTCTGTCTTTCCTTCGCTTTTGAACGAATTAGCTATAAATGGCCCTGAACATTTTACTTTCAATTTCAATTTAACGGCTATTGGCGATTCTGCGTCAATTGCTTTAGTGGACAACAGCAAAACAAAAACTCTCGTATATTAAACATAGAACTTTTATTATCTTTGTAATTATTTTATTATCTTTTATCATTTTTGTAATTATTTTATTTTGTAAATATTCGTGGCTTAAACAGCGGGAAAATTTACTGTATGCAGTTCTGTAGATGTTTTGAAAAACTTAAACTAAACGAAAATTATTGTTGCCTTGTCAATAATTTCTGTTTTTTCCCCCTGACTTTCAACTGATGCGATCATCATCATTTCATTAACCGACAAGATTATAGTAAATTAGAATTAAACGAAATTTGATAAATGTCTGTGAATCATTAAAAAAAATCCCAGGGATTTAGTTTTAGCCTACATGAACAAATAGCAGAATAAACAACAGAACATGAGGATTCATCATCATCACGCACCTGCAGCGCTTCTGTGAACCTAGAACAAATGATTCAATTATATAAAAGGAATAAATAGCCTATGTCTATGCGCGAAATTTATTTCACTTAATTAACATATTACCAAAATGAAAGGTTTCCTTTCTGTGAACTTCTCAAAAATGAACCGACACTCATATTGTCGCATTTTTTCCCTGAGACGGCAGAAAATGTCTTTATTTTACGAACAATGTTTTGTTTTTATTGTGAGTGTACAAAAATAATAGGCCTATTTAACCCTTCACAGATTCGAATGGTGTTACATATATTTGACCATAAATGTCTGAGTATTTTAAGTTGTTTCCGCTTTTATAAGAAAATTCAAGTGAACGCATCGGCGCCTCACGCACACACAACATCAGTTTTAGTAACATAACAGCCTGTTAACTGTCAAAATAACATACATTCAACCAAATATAAAAAGTTATACTGCTCATTTTAAGTAGTCTGTGTAGGCTACAATAAAAGCGTTTAAATAATAAATATAGATTAGCCTCCAAATCGTGAATACTGAAACATTTGGATTTGTGTCAAATTAGAGAGGTATAGTTAACGCCGGTTTCTGTTTCAGTTCAGCTTTAAATTAATTCTTTTTGGCTTAACATTTATATATTATTTTTGTCATAACTAAAATAGCTATGTAGCTGTAATTTTGATCTTTAATGTTTGATCTTTACATATTCCCTCAATCTTTTAACCAAAGGGTTATTAACATTAGCCTATAATTCAGCAGGCAAAGTTAGGCTATATAAAATAAATAAATAAAGAGAGATGAGCAATTGTTCGTTTTTCCAAATTGCTTACACTACTTATTTATTGTGATTTATTCTATTTATTCAAAATTGAATAAAATAAAAACTGTAGTTTTTTTTTAATCTGTGCTTTTCATCCGCTCCTCTGTGTGGGTACTAGTGCAGTTTCACTATGCATATTAAACTACAAACAGCATTACAACAGTCTGTGTGCTGATTAACATTTCTGAAATAAATATTTCTGTGAAATACGCGTTAGGTTGCACAGAAGGAAGCCGATTTATGACATCTACTGATATAGCGGCAGAGGACTATTATTTTGTTGAACGAACTGAAGATGACGTCACTGGCTCAGAATTGATTGACCAATCGGCTGAAAGGGGCGTGTAATGACCGCCCACATGTGGAAAACGAGTTTTGAAGTCGTGTTTCCATTTTTCTATCCGTGACCCGAAAAAACGAAAATCGAGTCAAAATCTCGTTTTTCCGTTTTTTTTAACAAACGAAAAAACGGGAAACGACCGTTTTCTCGTTTCTGCGTATTTCATTTCAAATTGGAAAACAAACTATCAAAACGTACACGGACCCATCAGCTATGTATATCAAGAGGATTTAGCATTTCCAATTAATTTAATTATTATTATTATTATTGTTATTGTTATTGTTATTATTATTATTATTATTATTATTATTATTAATATAGGCCTACTTTTATTATTAAATTGATATTAAAATTCATTTGGAGCAACAGACTAATTTCATAGCGCATCACCACATAACCGATTTGCTGTGAGGATAATAAAAGATTTGATAGATTAGTTTACTCCCCACTGAAAATTATTTAAAGCCATTTAATTATAGGCTTATCATTAAAATTATTAACAGTCTATAATGTGTCCGAACACTGCAATAATCAGTCAATACAAAATACTTCTCTTCTCATTTTCTTCACTACGTACAGTATATGGGCCACAAGAGAAATATTAAGAAAATAAATTAAGACATATCCTACCATTACCATCATGTTGAAGTAGAATTTATCTCTCTCGTCTCAGAGAATATGCACCGAAATCTCGCCACTTTTACTTTTATTTTCTGTAAAGGTTAGTGGATAATTGAACAGGGATCGACATAATTCTCGCACAAAGTTTGCACATTGCATATGTGATATCCACTGACTCGCCTTCATGGTTTAAAATGAAAAAAAAATTCAATATTGTGACGTGACATTTTTCTTTATCACCAATTGCCAAATGATGGACAACGGTTCACATTTCCTGTGATGATAATATTAATTAAATATTAAATGGCCTAAACGAGTAAATAGAAAGTGAAAAGTGAAACAAGTAAATTAATAGTGCAGCTTTTTTGCCCTGATGCAGGCGACCCAAGGCGACAACACAGTCAGTTTTAATCAGCACTAGTTCTGTGGCGTCAGTTTGGTGTGTCTCTACCCTCATGCTGCTCAGAGGTGACACAGGCCTGTCCATTGTCACAGCATGCATCTGAACATGCATTATCTACTGTAGCTGCATTGTGTTTTTACACTGAAATCTGAGCGGACCATATCAGTCACCGGACAACAAGGAATTCTCAAACCTAGAGTATATCAGTCTGCATCAGGATTGTGTATATCAGACTATCATAACTAGTTAGATGGTGAAAACGTTTCTTCTTTAACAGGAAGATGTGTGGAGTAGCTTAGCAAATTATTGAGAGTATTTATCTCTAAGATAAGTCAAATTAATTAGCACTTTATTCAATAGATTGTTTTAAAGTAGCTTCACATCAAAAAAATAAAATAATGTCAGTCACAAAAATTCAACAATTATGAAGCAAAGTTCAGCTAAAAGCAGCTCTACAGAAAACAATGTCAGTATTCAGCTCAAGATAACTATAGCTGTTTCCATCACTGTTTTCATGCGCATTTTGAAGTATCACATCAGAAATGAGTGATGGAAATGGCAAATTATGAAAAAAATAAATAAATAATACCCTAATTTGCAAAAAAGTTTCTATGCTCACTTAAGATGGTTTTGATTTGTGCAAATAATGGGAGATTGAAGCACATTTACTGAATTCCTCCGCGTCAAAAAAAGTCATGTGACTTTGCGTGATGTAATGGCATAATTTGACTATCCAGCAGACCGATATTGTTGCACAGCATCTGAAATGTTTGTGGTCATTCTGAAATGCCTGAACAATGTTTGTCCTCAAAATATTTCTGTATTCAGAACTGCCTTACACAACTGTGTTCACAAACAGCAGGATCCCCCTCCGAAAATAATGACCACATTTATTGTGTTTCGTCTGCTTGATCTGAGGTGCATATAATTTATTATTTATGAAAATTATTATATTCAGTGGCTTCTCATACTTTCCTTTTAGTGGTATTTAGTGCCAGTTAATCAGGAAGTGACATTTTTGTCCTCTTTAACTCGTTGGATGGAAACAGTGCTTTATTCCCAAATGTTTTATGTAATATTCCAATTTTTCAAGTTAATTCACAACTTTGTATATAAACTTGCAGATTGTATGTGTGTGTGTGCACTTAGAGTCAATCCACATTAGAACGCCACCCTCAGGCTGAATTATACAAGGACAGATGACTATAAAAGGGTGTCTGCATGTGTTCAGCAATTACAATGTAAAAGCTTTATCTAGTGCTATAACCCAGACTCTGCAGCTAAATTTATAATCAGGAGCCAATACTGGTATCTACTATACATATCCAAAACAAACCAAGCTTCAAAATTCATTTACTGCTGTTTAGCACTGCTAAATGAAGAGTGTGACTAAATAAACTTCACATTGTTCCTCATAGCTGAAAACTGTTATTCAAATAACATATAACTTACATGCAAACCAAATGTCTACCAAATACCTGATTCTGTGCAAGAGTTTCTACTAAAACTGATGCCGTTTTAAAGGACATGACATACAACATATCACTAAATTACCACAGAAAAATCTGAATGTATGTGGAAGAATATAATCATTATTATATTGAGCGACTCACCTCTGACAGAAACGATGAATCTTTTGTTCAAGTTCTGCACAAGTCTTCTGCACATGTTCTGCACAAGTCTGCTGCCTGTGATCTTCAGTTTATAGACTCCTCTGTCTTCAGGTCTGGTGTTTCTGATGGTCAGAGATCCAGTCTCCTTGTCAATCTTCAGTCTGTCTTTGAATCTCCCATCAGGAACAGTGATCTTTCCAGTCCCTCTTTGGATTTCAGCTATGACAGTCTTTCCATCTCCAAACAGCCACAGTATCTGATCATCTTTGTTTATTTCAATGCCAGAGGTTAGAGTGACAGATTCTCCCTCTATGACTTCTATATCTTCATGTCACAGCAGCACACAGAAACAGAGAAAAGAGGAGATTGTAAGAGAGTACTGAAGGACTGAGAGGATACTGTGTGACTCTTCATGTGCTTCTAATAATCACTTCATCATTTGGACTTCTAACTAAAGATCTGCAACAATGCAATAATGTTTCATGTTAACATACATTAATTTGTTAGAGGGTTAGTTCACCCAAAAATATATTGTGTCACTAATTACTCCGTAATTACCCTCATGTTGTTCAACATGTGTAAGACGTTTGTTCACCTTCAGAACACAAATAAAGATCTTTTTATAACATCGCAGAGCTTTCTGTCCCTCACTGACAGTCCACTTAACTACCAATTTCAATGTCCAGAACACTAGTAAAGACATCATTAAAATAATCCATGTGACTCCAGTGGTTTATCCTCAACTTATGTTGACCTGAGAGCAGAAGCAAACACACATTGGAGATTAATATTTTGTAAATAAAGTGGTAAATTATGTTTTTTTGTGCAAACATGTCACTTCATAAAATTGAGGTTAAACCACTGGTGTCACATGGAGTACTTTAATGATGTCTTTACTAGTGTTCTGGGCCTTGAAAGTGGTCGTTGTGTAAACTGTGAATGGAGGGACAGAAAACTCAGATTTATGAAAAGTATCTTAATTTGTGTTCTAAAGATGAACGAAGGTCTTACGGGTGTGGAACGACACGAGGGTGAGGAATAAATATTTTAAATAAATAAACAGAAATTTCATTTTTTGGCTGAACTAACCCTTTAATAATTCACCACTGAATTAGCACTGAAAAAAATCAGGTTTTAGTCAAAGAAACAAACTTGTTTTTTAATTTATAATTATAAATCCATTTGTCACAGTGCTTCAGTGATGTGTCACATCTTGTGACATTTAAAAAAGATCTGTCTGCACAGACATGACATATCACTAAATATAACATTGTCATTATTTACTTCTACTCCTCACATTCTTCCAAATGAATGACTAGATTCTGAAGAGTTTTCCTGCAGCTCTTTACAATGTAATTACAGTTCATAGAGGCCTTCAAAGCTCAGAGGTGATATTTAAACACAACAGACTTTCAGTTCATGTGCTACAAGTCTTCTGAACCCATATGATAGCTTTGTGTGCAGCTTAAGTGTTTGTTTCCTCAAAATCCTCTCTTTAATTCTCAAATCTTATTTATAGTCAAAACATGTCAAGTTCACCTATGAAACATTCAATAACTAATTCCCTCTATCATTGACAACACCTTTTCTGTTGCATTTTGAGAGCTTTAGTGAAGGGGAAGACAATCACTGAATAATTACTAATATTTCTGTCTATTCACACACAAACCATCACATGTCTTAAGACTTCCAATAAGCGAGTAAACGAGTCACATGACACCTTTAGGGAGATGACACTTACTACTTGTTTGAAGCTCTAAAACTATTTTGTAAAGTGCTCCATAACTTTTTTTTAATATCTTCTTTTGTATTTGACAGAAGAAATACTCAAATGTTTTCAATGACATAAAGCTGGGCTAATGATGACAGAATTTATATTTTAGAATATCTCATTATAGGGATAAATATCACTAACTGACCAGAGATGACGTGGTAATAGACATACAAACTCTCTTTACATTTTCTTGTTTTTCAGTTTAGAGTTTCTGTATTAATAGTCTATGATGTTTAAATGAATGAAGAGCTCAGGCAGCCCTGATAAACCTCAAAATGACAGAAAAAGAACAGCGGGATGATTTTAGGGCTGTTTCTGCTAAATTGCTCAACATTCAATAGCAGAAAAACAAAATTACATGAAATACATAATCAGAAGATCTTAAATTCAGCATTTTAAACAGACAAAGATTCAGTAATTAGTATTAATGTTATTCAGCTCAATTTCCAAAAACAATCACACAAATCACTAGATCAACCTCAATAAAAATATTGATTGTGAAAAAAATGTATTATACATTTAATCTGTACTGTACTACAATAAAAACCCACAACAAAAAGCTCTGTGTTTCCTCTTGTTGTATCAGCTGTAATACTTACTCATTAGCTTTTGTAGTTCAGAGACTTTTAGACGATAGTAAAAAACACCAGCAGCTGCGGATAATACCAGCAGAACACCAACAACAATCCCTATTACAGCAGCTGAAGATAGACCTGGTACTGGAACAGATAAAGAAAGACAGACATTAGTGTGAATGAGTCTGATCTATAACAAACACTATAAACATCAACACTATATAACCTGAGTGAAGATCTGATACTGTAATGATAAAGAGTCATTAGTGTGAATGAGTCTGATCTATAACAAACACTAGAAACATCAACACTATATAACCTGAGTGAAGATCTGATACTGTAATGATAAAGAGTCATTAGTGTGAATGATCTGATCTATAACAAACACTATAAACATCAACACTATATAACCTGAGTGAAGATCTGATACTGTAATGATAAAGACAGTCATTAGTGTGAATGAGTCTGATCTATAACAAACACTATAAACATCAACACTATATAACCTGAGTGAAGATCTGATACTGTAATGATAGAGTCATTAGTGTGAATGAATCTGATCTATAACAAACACTATAAACATCAGCACTATATAACCTGAGTGAAGATCTGATACTGTAATGATAAAGAGTCATTAGTGTGAATGAATCTGATCTATAACAAACACTATAAACATCAACACTATATAACCTGAGTGAAGATCTGATACTGTAATGATAGAGTCAATAGTGTGAATGAGTCTGATCTATAACAAACACTATAAACATCAGCACTATATAATCTGAGTGAAGATCTGATACTGTAATGATAAAGAGTCATTAGTGTGAATGAGTCTGATCTATAACAAACACTATAAACATCAGCACTATATAATCTGAGTGAAGATCTGATACTGTAATGATAAAGAGTCATTAGTGTGAATGAGTCTGATCTATAACAAACACTATAAACATCAGCACTATATAACCTGAGTGAAGATCTGATACTGTAATGATAAAGAGTCATTAGTGTGAATGAGTCTGATCTATAACAAACACTATAAACATCAACACTATATAACCTGAGTGAAGATCTGATACTGTAATGATAGAGTCATTAGTGTGAATGAATCTGATCTATAACAAACACTATAAACATCAACACTATATAACCTGAGTGAAGATCTGATACTGTAATGATAAAGAGTCATTAGTGTGAATGAGTCTGATCTATAACAAACACTATAAACATCAGCACTATATAACCTGAGTGAAGATCTGATACTGTAATGATAAAGAGTCATTAGTGTGAATGAGTCTGATCTATAACAAACACTATAAACATCAACACTATATAACCTGAGTGAAGATCTGATACTGTAATGATAGAGTCATTAGTGTGAATGAGTCTGATCTATAACAAACACTATAAACATCAACACTATATAACCAGAGTGAAGATCTGATACTGTAATGATAAAGAGTCATTAGTGTGAATGAGTCTGATCTATAACAAACAGTATAAACATCAGCACTATATAACCTGAGTGATAAAGAAAGTCATTATTTATCAGATCTACTGTATTTACAGGTGTCAGACAAGCTGTTTTAGATAATACAAGTTCAGAGTGAGAAGTTATGAATTATTTACAGACAGCTGATAAATAATCATTACATTAATAGTCTTGAGTTACTCACCGCTGACAGTGACAGTGAATCTCTTGTATAAAGTCTGATTGCTGCTGCTGATCTTTACTTTATAAACTCCAGAGTCTGTGATTCTGGTGTTTGTGATGGTCAGAGATCCGGTCTGATTATCCAGCTTCAGTCTGTCTCTGAATCTCTCATCAGGATCATATAATGGTGGACTCTTGGCCTCTAGATCATGTTTAGCTATGAGTTTCCCTTCATCTCCAAACCTCCACACTATCAGCTCATCTCCGTGTGTTTCAGTATCAGTCTGAAGAGTGACAGATTCTCCCTCCGTCACTGATACACTCTTCATTTCACCTTTAAAAGCATCAATAACAGCTGGAGACTCTGCATGAGACAGATTCACAGATATTAAACACTAAACACAGTTACTGGCACTAGAATAATAACTTTAACAGTCAATTATCTCATGGTTACTACATAAGACATTAATGAACCATATATTAATTAGTTTATGATTTTAATCTAATTTAAGTGCTGTAAATAATTTTACTTAAACATATTTCTTTATTTATTTAATTGTATCTTTTATTTGTGTTGATTGAGTTTGCTCCTTATTCTGTAAGATTGTTTTTTTAAGATTTTCAGGCTGCAGTTTAAATCTCAGTTTATTTCATTTTAATTAATAAAACAACAAACTTAAAAACATCTAATTATTCAAAAATAAAAGTGTCCTCACCATAGACAGTAACACTGAAAATGAAATACGAGGTCCCAGTGTTGTGGTTGATCTCTAGTTTATAAAGTCCAGAGTGTTTAGTTCTCATGTTTGTGATTGTCAGAGATCCAGTCTGATCCAGCTTCAGTCTGTCTTTGAACATCTCAGTGAGACTAGGATATGAAATCATATTTCTATCGATTTGAGCAATGACTGAACGTGAATCTCTAAACCTCCACTTCATCAGATTAAATCCTGGTATTTTAGTAAGATCAGGGTTTAGAGTAACAGATTCTCCCTCCATCACTGGCACTGTCTTCTCTTCATCTGTTTCAGCACCACACACTCCTGCAGAACAAACACAAACAGTTTCTCAGAGATTAAACTCATATAACACTGCTGCTCATGTTCTTGACCCAAATTTGAGGACAAAATAAGAGAAAGGATGATTTAATGATACAATTTTCAGTTATTCATTTCATTTCATGTCTCAGAATGTGTATTTTTTGTTCACCGCTGTAACACCATAACATGTCACTGAATTTAAAAACACAGCTGTTCTTTCACAAACGTGCCGAAGTCATTACTACCGCAGCAGATAGAGAAGGGGAGGGGGAGGCACAGCAGAGCTCGTCTTGTGCCTCAGTTGGTAAAAAATTAGAAAATCACCATCAAGTGTTTTACATTCAGTGCTTAGGAGAGTTGAGAAAAGATACATCACAGGGAAGGCTAGCCTCACTTCGTATATAAATCTTAAAAATATATCTAAACTACGACATACGCACTCAATGAAGAATGCAGAACAGTAAGTTCATGTGTTCATGACCTCAAGGTTAGATTACTGTAACGCTCTACTGGGTGGTTGTTCCTCCCGCTTGATAAATAAACTACAGCTCGTACAAAATGCAGCAGCTAGAGTTCTTACTAGAACTAGGAAGTATGACCATATTAGCCCAGTTCTGTCATCACTGCATTGGCTTCCTGTTAAACATCGTATAGATTTTAAAATCTTGCTAATTACTTACTGTTACGGTACAGAGGGGTCGGACACAGAGAATAGCAGGTAAGATGTCTTTATTGAACCAGTAAGAGTGAAGCGGAGTGAAGACAGGTGAGAAGTGCAATGTAGATGATGGTAATGGAGAATGGTGATAGTTACTGTCCTTTCTGATTGCAGGTGTTTGAGTCTTTGGAATCGCTGGAGCAGGAGATCACTGGAGAACGCTGGAGACAAAGGAGCACTCACACATAGAGGAAGGATCACACATCTCAGAATTCAGGCCAGCTGATAATACCTAGAATATCAAAATCAACCGCAGGTGGTAGATCCTTCTCCTATTTGGCACCTAAACTCTGGAACAATCTTCCTAGCATTGTTCGGGATGCAGACACACTCTGTCAGTTTAAATCTAGACTAAAAACACATCTCTTTAACCTGGCATACACATAACATATTACCAATTTATATTTTCAAATCCGTTAAAGGATTATTAGGCTGCATAAATTAGGTCAGCCGGAACCGGGAACACTTCCTATAACACCAGATGTACTTGTTACATCAGAAGAAGAATGGCATCTACGCTAATATTAGTCTTTCTGTTTATCCCAAGGTTTACCGTAGTCAATCAGATCCGGGCCGTATCCAGGTGAGACCAAGGACCTGCGCCTTGACACGACCACAACGCAGCCCTGAAGTATCAGCAGAGATTGGGTCGACTAGATCATCCATTGTGAAGACATCATCAACACGACAGCCAGTGCCACAGTTCCTCAACAAACCGTCCATACCGGCGTGATGAATACGATCCTCAACTGGATTGAACTGGAATAAATACTTTGAATGTTGCGATCCTATCAGACTTATGATAGCAACCTGAATCGTAACAAAGCACTGTTCGCCAGAGGAGAACTGGCCCCCCGACTAAGCCTGGTTTCTCCCAAGGTTTTTTTTCTCCATTTTAACACCTATTTGCCACCTGATGTCACTTGTTGGAGTTTGGGTTCCTTGCCGCTGTCGCCTTTGGCTTGCTTAGTTGGGGACACTTGACATTTGACTTGACATTTGATATTCAACAGTGCTTTGATCTGCCTGCATTGACACTATTCTTTAAGAGCTGCTGTGCAGCCAAAATTATATACCAGTTATCAATGTAAAGCTGCTCTGACACAATCTGCATTGTGAAAAGTCAAGTCAAGTCAAGTCACCTTTATTTATATAGCGCTTTTTACAATGCAGATTGTGTCAAAGCAGCTTTACATTGATAATTGGTATATAATTTTTCCTTTTAAAGAATAGTGTCAATACAGGCAGATCAAAAGCACTGTTTAATAAATGTCAAGAATACTGTTGAATATCAAATGTCAAGTCAAATTAAATTAAATTAGGGCTGCACGATTAATCGTATTTTAATCACGATAACGATATCTGCTTCTCTCGATTGATTTTAAATAATCGCCACGATATTGGCCCGCTCTATGAAAATGAACATAATTTGGAAATATTGGAAGTAATATTAGGAATTTTGCTGTTTAATCTTTTGAAGTTCCTAAAGGTTTTCCAGTTTTCATAATGTTGATCAGCTAGAAATGATTTTTCTTTGCTTTACGAATTTGCGAATTGTGTTGCTTTAAAATCTAATGTGAATACATATTACAAAGCGCTCACCAAAACCATGTTTTGTATTGATTTACCATCTAACGAAGTTATCATAGTTGGTTAAATTTAAGTCTTTGTGCCACCTACAGGCCTTTTGGGTGAAGTGTAGGTTGGTAAAGAACTTGCAAAATAGCCATAGTTACATTACTCTTTTTGATAGAATAATCGTGATTAATAATCGTGATTATAATTTTGAGGAAACTGTGGCACTGGCTGTCGTGTCGATGATGTCTTCACAATGGATGATCTAGTCGACTCGATCTCTGCTGATACAGGGCTGCGTTGTGGTCGTGTCAGGGCACCGGTCCTCGGTCTCATCCGGATACGGCCCGGATCCGGTTGACTACGGTAATCCTCGGGATAAACAGAAAGACTAATATTAGCGTAGATGCCATTCTTTTTCTGATGTAACAAGTACATCTGGTGTTATAGGAAGTGTTCCCAGTTCCGGCTGACCTAATTTATGCAGCCTAATAATCCTTTAACGGATTTGAAAATATAAATTGGTAATATGTTATGTGTATGCCAGGTTAAAGACGTGTTTTTAGTCTAGATTTAAACTGACAGAGTGTGTCTGCATCCCGAACAATGCTAGGAAGGTTGTTCCACAGTTTAGGTGCCAAATAGGAGAAGGATCTACAGCCTGCGGTTGATTTTGATATTCTAGATATTATCAGCTGGCCTGAATTCTGAGATCGCAATAAACGTGAAGGACTATAATGTATTAAAAGCTCACTTAGGTACTGGGGAGATAAACCATTTAGTGCTTTGTAAGTAATTAACAAGATTTTAAAATCTATACGATGTTTAACAGGAAGCCAATGCAGTGATGACAGAACTGGGCTAATATGGTCATACTTCCTAGTTCTAGTAAGAACTCTAGCTGCTGCATTTTGTACGAGCTGTAGTTTATTTATCAAGCGAGCAGAACAACCACCCAGTAGAGCGTTACAGTAATCTAACCTTGAGGTCATGAACGCATGAACTAACTTTTCTGCATTCTTCATTGAGAGCATATGTCGTAGTTTAGATATATTTTTAAGATGGAAGAATGCAGTTTTACAGATGCTAGTAACATGGCCTTCAAATGAAAGATTGGTATCAAAGAGCACACCCAGGTTCCTAGCTGACGACGAAGACTTAACAGAGCAGCCATCAAGTGTTAGACAGTATTCTAGGTTATTACATGAAGAAGTTTTCGGTCCAAAAATTAGAATCTCTGTTTTTCCTGAATTTAGTAGTAGGAAATTACTGGTCATCCAGTTTTTATATCAGCTATACATTCTGTTAATTTAGTGAATTGGTAAGTTTCGTCAGAGCGTGAAGAAATATAGAGCTGAGTATCATCAGCATAACAATGAAAACTAATGCCATGCTTCCTAATGATATCTCCCAAGCGTAGCATGTACAGAATGAAAAGCAACGGTCCTAGTACTGAGCCTTGCGGTACTCCATATTTACCTTGTGATCGATATGACATCTCATCGTTTACTACTACAAACTCATAACGGTCAGATAAGTATGATTTGAACCATGCCAATGCAATTCCACTAATGCCAACATAGTTTTCAAGTCTATTTAAGAGAATATTGTGATCGATAGTGTCAAATGCAGCACTAAGATCCAGTAACACTAATAGAGAGATACAACCACGATATGATGATAAGAGCAAATCATTAGTAACTCTAATGAGAGCAGTCTCAGTACTATGGTACGGTCTAAATCCTGACTGGAAATCCTCACAGATATTATTTCTTTCTAAAAAGGAACATAGTTGTGATGAAACTGCCTTTTCTAGTATTTTTGACAGAAAAGTAAGATTTGAGATCGACCTGTAATTGACTAATTCTTTAGGATCTAGTTGTGTTTTTTTAATAAGAGGTTTAATAATAGCCAGCTTAAAAGTTTTTGGTACGTATCCTAGTGATAAAGATGAATTAACAATATTAAGAAGGGGATCTATGACTTCTGGAAGCATCTCTTTCAATAGCTTAGTCGGTATAGGGTCTAACATACATGTGGTTGATTTTGATGATTTAACAAGTTTAGACAATTCTTCCTCTCCTAAAGCAGTAAATGAAATGAATTTTTCCTCAGGGACACTACAATGCACTGTCTGACACGATACTGTAGTAGACGGTTGCATGGTTATAATTTTCTCTCTAATATTATCAATCTTGCAAGTAAAGAAGTTCATAAAGTCATTACTGCTGTGCTCTTTGGAAACAACAGAAGTTGAAGCTTTATTTCTTGTTAATTTAGCCACTGTATCAAATAAATACCTAGGTTTGTGTTTATTTTTTTCTAAGAGTTTTGAAAAATAGGCAGATCTAGCAGTTTTTAAGGCCTTTCTGTACTCAGTCATTTTCTCTCTCCACGAAATGCAAAATACTTCTAGTTTTGTTTTCTTCCAGCTGCGCTCCATTTTTCTAGCTGCTGTTTTTAGGGCCAGAGTCTGCTCACTGTACCATGGCATTGGATTAAATTCCTTAATCTTTTTTAAATGCAAAGGAGCAACTGAATCTAATGTGCTGGAAAAGACAGAGGCAATAGTTTCTGTTGCAACATCGAGGTCTTCTAAGCTGTCTGGTATGCTAAGGCGATGAAACTGATCAGGAAGATTATTTATAAAGTGATCTTTAGTGGTAGAAGTGATGGTTCTACCATATTTATGGCAGAGAGGCAGTTTAGCCTCTTTAACTAAATGTAGTATACACAAGACTAGATAATGATCTGAGATGTCGTCACTCTGCTGCAGAATTTCAACGGCATCAATATTGATTCCATGTGACAATATTAGATCTAAAGTATGATTACGACAATGAGTGGGTCCTGACACGTGTTGTCTAACACCAATAGAGTTTAGAATGTCTGCAAATGCCAATCCCAATGAGTCTTTTTTATTATCTACATGGATATTAAAATCACCAACAACAAGGACTTTATCTGCAGCTAGTACTAACTCCGATAGAAAATCAGCAAATTCTTTAATTAAGTCTGTATGGTGTCCTGGTGGCCTGTATACAGTAGCCAACACAAATGTCAACTTACATAATGTTACGTAAAGCACCATCACTTCAAAGGAATTATATTTGAAAGACTTCTGGCTGATACTGTAAATATTACTATAAATTACAGCAACACCTCCCCCTTTTCCTTTCTGTCGAGGATTGTGTCGATAATCATAACCTTGAGGACTAGACTCATTTAAAGTAATGTAATCGTCCGGTTTTAGCCAGGTTTCTGTCAAACACAGCACATCTCGATTATTGTCTGTGATAATATCGTTTACAATAAGTGCTTTTGAAGAAAGTGATCTAATATTTAACAATCCAAGCTTTATCATTTGTTTATCATTATTATCTCTATTTTTTATTTGTTGAACATCAATTAAATTTTTTCCATTAAAAGGGTTTGGAAGTTTTTTGTTTTTATTAATTCGGGGTACAGACACAGTCTCTATGTGATAATATCTATGTGTAAGAGTTTCTATGTGTTGGGATTTATCTGACTTCTGTAACGTGAGGAAGCTAGCAGACGGTCGGTTTAGCCAGTCTGTCTGCTTCCTGACCTGGGCCGTAGTTTGTCATGTTTCAGCTCTAATATTGCCATATTACTAGAGAGAAGAGCAGCACCATCCCGGGAGGGATGAATACCATCTCTTTTCAACAGGTCAGGTCTGCCCCAAAAACTTTTACAATTGTCTATGAAATCTATATTATTCTGCGGACACCACTTAGACAGCCAGCCATTGAGTGATGATAATCTGCTAACTATCTCATCACTCCGACGAACAGGAAGGGGACCAGAACAATTTACTTCTCCTGACATTGTACTTGCGAGTTCACACACCTCTTCAATGTTAATTTTAGTGATCTCCGACTGGCGAAGTCGAACATCATTTGTGCCGACGTGAATAATAATTTTAGAGTATTTACGATTAGCATTAGCCAGCACTTTTAAATTTGCTTTGATGTCAGGTGCTCTGGCTCCCAGCAAACATGTGACTATGGTGGCTGGTGTCTCTATTTTCACGTTCCGTGTAATAGAATCGCCAATTACTAGGGCACTTTCAACAGGATTCTCAGTGGGTGCGTCACTGAGTGGGGAGAACCTGTTTGATGTTCTTACTGGAACGGAAGAGTGGTGTTTTCCGCGGCTAGGCCGCCTCACCATTACCCAAGTGTCCTGCTGCGCGGGCTCTACAGCCGGAACCAAACAATGTACAGAGTTCACTAAGCTAGTTGCATCCAAAACAGTATCTGAAGCCCCTGCATTCTTACTATCCTCGATTAAAGTTTGGATGCATGTCTCTAATTCTGAGATTCTCTCTGTCAGCCTGACTATTTCCCTACATTTATGACATGTAAATCCCTCGTCGCTGACAGAGAGAGCTATGCTAAACATGTGACAGATGGAACACGAAATAACACTGGGAAAGGATGACATGACTCACCGTGTTTGTAGACTGATCCGATCCGAGTTTCCACAGCTGTTTGATGAACGCGTTGAAAAAGGAGCATGCGAGACTGATGACAAGTTAACAAGCTAGCGAGATGCAAACGCATTGTAACAGCGATTTAGATTCAAAGATTACAAGCTGGTGACATCAGATTAATGTGGTAGGCAATAGTATATATATAAAGTAATGATAATATAAGCAACAAAAAGTACGAGATTCAATAAAAGTTTCAAAAGATTCAAAGCTATACGGAGATACAAAACACTGAGCAGCGAGGCAGACCCTAGTGGAAAATCCAGCTAAAACTGGATGGTCTAAGATGGTCATTAGCTGGTCTAAGCTGGTCATTAGCTGGTCCAAGCTGGTCTAAGATGGTCATTAGCTGGTACAAGCTGGTCTAAGCTGGTCATTAGCTGGTCTAATATGGTCATTAGCTGGTACAAGCTGGTCATTAGCTGGTACAAGCTGGTCATTAGCTGGTCTAAGCTGGTCATTAGCTGGTACAAGCTGGTCATTAGCTGGTCATTAGCTGGTCTAAGCTGGTCATTAGGTGGTCTAAGATGGTCATTAGCTGGTACAAGCTGGTCTAAGCTGGTCATTAGCTGGTACAAGCTGGTCATTAGCTGGTCTAAGCTGGTCATTAGCTGGTACAAGCTGGTCATTAGCTGGTCTAAGCTGGTCATTAGCTGGTCTAAGATGGTCATTAGCTGGTCATTAGCTGGTACAAGCTGGTCTAAGCTGGACATTCCCAGCCGGCAAATGACCGACCTTCAATGTTGAATTGTGGTTGAAATAAGGTCAGTTGTTGTTTCAACAGTGAATCAACGTTGATACAACGTAGATTGCTAAACGGTTGAAGCCCAGTCAACACATGACCAAAATTCAACGTTGAAATATGGTTGAAGTAACGTCAGTTGATGTTTCAACAGTGAAACAATTATTAAATGTAAAATGGTTGAAACAGGTTAGGAAAATCACGTATAAATCAATGCTGAAATAAGCTACCAACCTATATCACCATGCATCTATAATTTTCTTTTGCAAAATTATATATTTTTAATTTATTATTTAAGAAGTCTTTGACATCCAAATGTAAGTGAGACTACATGTACAATAGTGAATTCTAAATCTAAAAATATACATTTTGTTATCTTAAGTAATATATATATATATATATATATATATATATATATATATATATATATATATATATATATATATATATTATTCTTTCCACCTCTGCTCTAGCTTGGTTCCTTGTAATAAACCTGGCATTTTATACTAAATATTGTTGGCTCTGAGACAAATTTCATGTCATGTTCCTAGATCCTTCCATGCGGATGGACTCCTGCACCGCAGAGCAGAGCGACCTCCTGTCAAAGGCCATGAACCAGATGACTATAGTAAGCAAAACCTCAATCATTCAGTACACTACTGTTGAAAAGTTGTGGGTCTGTAAGATTTTTACATGTTTTTGAAAGAAATCTTACATTTTAAAATCATTAACCCCAGGTTGTTTCAGTGAGATCGTCCTTGAAAGGCCTGTAGGCTAAATAATCAGCTAAATGAGGTAACATAGATGACAAGTATAATGTTATAGTGCTTGTAGTTATAATCATTTATTTAACTATTATGATAACAGGATATCATGGTCATTAATCTATTTTATTGTATTTCTCTATGTCTGTTTGTAGTTATGTTTGCCAGTGAGACAGATGCCATACTGTTCCACTCAAAGGTATTTATTTATTTGTTTGTACACATGTATGATTTTTTTTTATTTTTTACCTAAATACTTCTTACTTATAAATGCTGACTGTGGTTCAGGGGGTCGACAACTTTAAAGGCTCTCTAAGCGATTCTGAGCAGAGTAACTTCCTGTTGACGTTCGAAGTGTTGTCAAACAAAACAGAGGCTAGCTAGACCCTCCCTCCTACTCCTCCTGGCCCTCCCCTCCGTGCTTCCTGAAACAGTCATGAACGCGCATTTAAAATGCTGCTTATCGGTTATTGGCTGGAGCATGTTTATTATGTTAAGTGGTCCAGGCTGCATCAGTTTGTTTTTGTTGCCGTTTTTGGAGCTTGTGGCGACTACAGAGACCATGTTTTTTTTACAGTGTGTTCAGGGGACAGGCAGCTAGCGGATAGTGAGGAGATGTTTGCTGTATGTGACAAAAAATGTTTTGGCCTAAAAACGCGTGACTTCGCTTAGAGCACCTTTAAGCATGCAAGTTATTTTCGACAGAAATTTGGCCAGCTTACTCATTGCTCATACTCTATGCCTCTAATATGTTTGAATTATATCACCAATGCAATATCAGGGGGTAAATATATCATTAGAGTTCTTAAAATTATGTTTACTCTTGTTACCAGATGAGATGTAATCTCTAGGGTTTGGTGCTGAGATTCTTCAGGACAACGCCTTGATGCCATTCACACTCAGTACATAAAGATGGTGAGTTTCACAATAGCTGCCACAGCCACAAATCAAGAGACTGACACAACAGGCTTTCATTCTTTATATACTTTATATATAGGGAGGGTACCAAAACCTTATTAAAGTAAATGGGCCCTGGGGCTAAATTATGAAACAGTGCTTTCTGACCCTCCATAGACTGCAACGTTATTACTTTTTATGGCCCAGAAAGGTAGTAAACTTTGTTAAAATAGTCTACGTGACTTCAGGGTTTCAACCTTAATGTTATGAAGCGATGAGAATACTTTTTGTGCGCAGAAAAAAAAAAAACCCAACAATTTCTTTTCTACTGTCGGTCTCTGACACTGTTGACTGTTGTAGTAAACACAGTGCAGCACTTCCAGGTTCTACATCAGAACGTCGGCTCATTGTTGGCTGTATTCTGCGTCAGCATCACATGCATGTGTTGTGGTGCTCACATGAACAGCATCAGAGAGTGACACGGAGAGAGGAAATTGTTTAATAAAGTCAATAATTTTGTTTTTTGCACACAAAAAGTATTCTGGCCGCTACATTAAAGTTGAACCACTGCAGTCACGTGGGCTATTTTAACAATGTCTTTACTATCTTTCTGGGCCTGCAAAAGTTGCAATTACGTTGCAGTCTGGGGTCAGAAAGCACTCAGATTTAATCAAAAATATCTTAATTTGTGTTCTGAAGATGAACGGAGGTCTTATGGGTTTTGAATGAAATGAGGGCGAGTAATTAATGACAGAAATTTCATTTTTGGGTGAACTAACCCTTTAAGAGCCATATAATATGTTGTTTATTTAGATAAAAAGAACATCAGAATGGTTTGACCTTTAATGTCTGTATATAGAACTACATTGGAAATTTGAACAATAAAAAACTGTTTTAAAAGCTAAACTATTGCGCGTTCTCAAAGCAATAGGGCTGCACGATATATCGCATGAGTTTGTCACGCGCATTTCATCAGTAAAGCCGGTTCCCTGATTACCGCTAAATCGCCATCACCTGCTTTCAAATGGAGCGGCATTTAATAGACAGAGCCGTAGATCACTGAAAAGCCACGCAATATCGCGTTCATTATCGAAGGCGATTCATCTGCGATATGAACGCGATATTGCGTGGCTTATCAGGGATCTACGGCTCTGTCTATTAAATGCCGCTCCATTTGAAAGCAGGTGATGGCGATTTAGCGGTAATCAGGGAACCGGCTTTACTGATGAAATGCGCGTGACAATTGCATGCGATATATCGCCCAGCCCTAATTCCAGTGATACCAGCCTTTGCTACTGACACATTCAATCTGAAATATATAATAAAATGACATACAACAAACATGTAGTATTAAAATTTTTAATACAATGTCATGTTCAAAATAAAGTGAAAAATAAAAGTGTCTGCTTTGTCTGGTGTACAAGGATATTTACTGGCAAAAGTCATATTTGGGAATGAAAGAATATTGGCTATAGATATTATATTAGTTATCGCATGCACAATTCACTGTGGCCTATTTGGATAATAAATAAACTATATTTAAAGTACATTAACATGTTTTCTTGCATGTGTGCAATTTTTGAAACATATTACATATAAAAATTCAAGTCTACCCAGATTAGAAGTGCTTCAAGTTCTGCAAACTATGAAAGTTTACTGCTGCCTTCACCACAGGAGTTTACAATTAATATTATTATGCTACCATACATTTTGGCAAACTTTCAAAACTATATGCTTAAAAGACTCAAGGTAATACAGAAACAACAAAAATAGGCTACTTAAAACGCTATTGGCTCGTTTAGCGAATCCTAACGACACCTCTGGTGAATCATTGGCTGTGTTCATATCAAGCTACAAGCTACGCAATATCGCGTTCATGATCGCAGATGAATCGCCTTCGATTATGAACACGATATTGCGTAGCTTGTCCGCGAACTACGGCTCTGTATATTAAGTGCCGCTCCATTTGAAAGCAGGTGATGGACATTTACGCTAATCACAGAACCGGCTTTACTGATGAGACACGCATGACAATCGCATTCAATTAATCGTGCAGCCCTAATAGGCTGTAGTACTTTAGTTTTTACTACAGTAAACTGCGTGTATTGTATAGTTTAAAGAAAACTTAGTAAAGTATTGGGTAACGTAATTTGTTTATATTACTATAGTTGTTATATTACCACAGTGTAGAACATAGTAGTGTTCTGTAGCTTTAAATCTGAGCAGACTAAGATCCAAAAGCTTGCTTATACGCATGCGCGAGTTGGTGCTACGGTGTTGAAGTTTGTACATTTCATGTTGAACTCCTGCATGTCTCATAGTAAAGATATTGTTGTTAAAAAGGATCTTTGCCTTGCCACTCGTCATTCAACATGGTGTCAGAAGTGGTCTGCACAGAATCGTGAAAGCGGCGAGGAAAATGAACTTTTCCAACGAGCATCCACACAGTAAGCCATCGTTATCGCACAATAAATCATGGCTGAAGGGTTCCGCAGACCTGATCCTCTTGTATTTGATGGCAATATCGCCGAAAATTGGCGTGTGTTTGAGCAGGAATTCGACATATTCATTGCTGCTGCACACTCTGAGAAAGAGCCTCGCACGAAAGCATTCATACTGCTTAATCTGGCCGACTCGGAAGCCATTGAGCGCGAGCGAACATTCGTCTATGCACCCGCTGCGTATACAGGCGAGGGAGAAAACCGACGAATAATTACTCCGGCTGAATCACGCGAGGACCCAGAATGTCTAAAACGCAAGTTTCGCGAACTTTGCAGCCCACAAACAAACATAACGATGGAAAGACACAAATTTAATTCAAGAAACCAAAAGCCAGGAGAAACAATAGAGGCATATGTAAGCGACCTACGAAACAAGGCACAGAGTTGCAGGTTTGGAGATTTACAGGAAGAATTGATAAGAGATCGACTCGTGTGTGGGATACTTAACGATGGAATGAGAAAACTCTTGTTGCGTGACAATGAGCTTACGTTAACAAAAGCCATTGAAATATGCCAAATACATGAACTGACAGACCAGCACACTAAAACACTAGCTGGACCAAAGCACAACTTGACAAACGTGGACAGTGTTCAACAAACGGTAAAAAGAAAACCGTTTCGTACTCCTAAACACAGGTTAGACAAGTTTGCTCCGCAACAAATTCACAATTGCAGCAATTGTGGAAGTAACCATGAGGCAAAACGGGAGAAATGTCCTGCATATGGCCAGCAATGTCACAGGTGCAACAAATGGAACCACTTCCAAAAATGCTGCAAATCAGTGAAAATTCAACACACACGAGATCGAAAAAAGACTGTAAATCAAATTGATGTTGCCAAAGCTTCAAATAGCAGCGAAGACTCATTCTTTATAGATGGAGTTGCGATAAATCATCAAAAGGTGGTCGACTCAAAACTGTTAAAGAAAACTGCAATATCTTGCACAGTGCAAACCAATGGAAAGCCTCTTGAACTAAAGATTGACACAGGAGCCTCATGTAATATCATGTCTTTGCAGACATTTGCACAGGTAAAGCAAGATGAAAACCTTCAGGTGTCAAGCCATGTGAAGCTTGTTGCGTATGGTGGAGAGGAGATCCAAACTGCTGGTTCAACCATGTTATCTTGCAATCTGAGTGACCAGACCTACTCTCTACAGTTCAACGTAGTGCGAAATAATGTACAGCCATTGCTCGGACTGTCTGACTGTCTTCGGATGGGCCTTATTTCTCTCAATAATGCAGTCCACCAGGTCAGTGTAAAAGAAAACTTAAGTTTTGTCCAGCTGCTTAACACAGAATATGCAGATCTTTTCCGAAATGAAATAGGAAAGCTTCCTGTAACATACTGCATGAAACTGGACAAAGAAGCTCAACCTGTCGTCCGTCCAGCACGCAGAATTCCTGCAGCAATGCAACACAAGGTAAAATCAGAGTTGGAAAAAATGGTCGCCATGGGCGTGATCACTCCTGTATCTGAGCCAACCGATTGGGTGTCATCTATGGTGGCAACTCACAAGAAAAACTCAGATGAAATAAGACTGTGCATTGACCCTAGGAACCTAAACAAGTTCCTAAAACGTCCGCATCACCCCATGCGCACAGTGGAAGAAGTGGCAGCGCAGATGCCAAACTCCACAGTATTTTCTGTGCTTGACGCAAAAAGCTCCTTTTGGCAGATTTCACTAGATCACAAGTCCTCCCTACTGACTACGTTCAGTACGCCATTTGGAAGATTCCGATTTCTCAGGATGCCCTTTGGCATTAACTCGGCCAGCGAGGTCTTTCAGCGCGCTATGGAACAGATCTTTGCTGGCTACCCGTGCGCAGTCATAGTCAATGACATCATCGTGGGAGGTAATGGCGAGCAGGAACACGATGCAAACCTGAGGAAAGTGTTGGACCGTGCTCGTGAAGTGAACTTGAGACTGAACCCTCAAAAGTGCAAATTCCGCCTAAGTGAGGTGAGCTATGTCGGTCATATTTTTACAAGCAAGGGACTACAACCTGACCCAGCAAAAACAAAAGCAATCACAGAAATGCCGCCACCAGACAATGTTACTGCGCTGCAGCGCTTCCTGGGTATGATCAATTACTTAGGAAAATTCATACCGTACCTTAGTGAGCTGTCCGCCCCTCTGCGCGAGCTGACCTGTAAAAATACAGAGTGGTGTTGGTTCAAACAGCATCAGGACGCTTTTGAAGTTCTGAAGCACAGGATTTCTAGTCCACCAACCTTGAAATACTACGACGTCCAGAAACCTGTCACACTCACCTGTGATGCCTCCCAGTTCGGACTCGGAGCTGCGTGTCTTCAAGAAGGTGCTCCTGTCGCGTACGCTTCATGTACTCTGACGCAAACAGAAGTACGTTACGCGCAGATAGAAAAAGAACTTCTGGCTGTAGTATTTGCGTGCACCAAATTCAGTGACTACATATATGGTAAACAAATTCACATCGAAACAGACCACCAGCCATTGGTCACCATTCTTAACAAGCCTATCCACACAGCTCCAGCAAGGCTGCAACGCATGATGTTAAGATTGCAGAAATACAATTTCACAATCACATACAAGAAAGGGAAACATATGTTCCTTGCCGACACGTTGTCACGTTCCCCCAGAGACTCACCAGATGAACACAGAGATGATGGAGCTGACTTCGAAGTTATGTCAGTTCAACACATCTCGTCTTCCAGACTGAAAGAGTTGCAAACTCATACTGCACAGGATCCAGTCCTTCAACGTCTCTGCAGTATTATCAAGTCAGGATGGCCTTCTAGCCAATCAAAGCTGCCAGCAGAAATTCGTGAGTATTTTCCCTTCAGGGATGAGCTTACAGTCGATGAAGATGTACTCATGAAGGGACAGAGAACGGTTGTTCCAGAATCACTACGCAGTGAGTATATCACCATTATTCACAGAGGTCATCCAGGCCTTGATGCAACCAAACGCAGGGCACGGGGCATTGTATTCTGGCCTTCTTTAACCAAAGACATTGAAAAGGAGGTACTATCGTGCTCTATCTGTAACAGTATGAAACCACATCAACAAAAAGAGCCTCTACACTTACATCACATCCCAGATCTTCCATGGTCAAGTGTGGCTACAGATATCTTTGAGTGGAATGGTCAACACTACCTCGTACTAGTTGACTCATATTCGGGATGGTTCGAAATTGATCTGCTTCGTGACCTGTCCTCCAGTACAGTAATCACAAAACTCAAAAGGCACTTCTCTGTTCATGGGAGTCCGCACAAAGTCTTTTCAGACAACGGTACCCAGTTTACAAGCCAACAGTTCAAAGAATTTGCTGCTGCTTGGGATTTTACACACACCACTAGTAGCCCTGAATATCCACAAGCTAATGGGCTAGCCGAGAGGGCAGTGCGGAGTGCAAAACATCTAATGGAGAAATCCAAGAGGGACGGCTCTGATGTGTTTCAAAACTTGCTCAATCTCAGAAATGTTCCACGTGATCAGACACTTGGTTCATCAGCAGAGAGATTAATGTCGAGACAGACGCGCACATCTCTGCCAATCAGCAAGTCCATTCTGGTGCCAGCCTCAAAGAATAATGTTGCAGTCAAGAATCAAATCTCAAAAAAGAGACATTGTCAAAAGACATACTATGACAAGTCCAGCAGAACTCTCCGACCACTCTTACAAGGAGAGGTAGTGAGACTTGCAACGACCAAAGGCCATGACCGAATCGGACTTGTCAAACAGCTATGTGATGAACCAAGATCATATCTTGTGGAAGTTGGAAGAAGAGAATACAGACGAAACCGAAAACATATCCTTCCTGTCGCGGAGCCACCACCACAAAAATTAGACCACAGTGAAATGTCACTCCCCTTTGTTCAAACCCCCTCTGCTGAATCTAAGCACAAATTTCCCACTCCAAATGAGGTCAAAGAACAACGCACCCCACAAGGAACCGAGAAGAAACCACTGAATGAACATTCAACAAAAGTTCCTTCTACTGCTCCATATGTGACCAGAGCAGGTCGCATTTCCAAACCAAACCCAAAGTACCTGGAATGAAACAAAAAGGAAATAGAGACAGAAAAGAAAGTTCTATAATTCAGTAACAAAATGTTCAATTTATAAATGTTGATAATATAACTGATGTTAAAATGTGAGTTAACAAATGTTGTGTTAATTGCCCTTTTTACTCTCAGCTCAAGTAATGTTAAATGCTTTTCCTATGAAAAAAAAAACATTTTTTTTGAGTTAACTTCAATATAAGAAATTGTTCATTAAGGGATAAGTGTCAAAGTTAAAGAAGGAGGATGTAGAACATAGTAGTGTTCTGTAGCTTTAAATCTGAGCAGACTAAGATCCAAAAGCTTGCTTATACGCATGCGCGAGTTGGTGCTACGGTGTTGAAGTTTGTACATTTCATGTTGAACTCCTGCATGTCTCATAGTAAAGATATTGTTGTTAAAAAGGATCTTTGCCTTGCCACTCGTCATTCAACACACAGCAATAGCCTATAGAATTACCACAACAAATTAATTCAAGTATGGCTCAAAAACACTATAGTATTTACTATAAATTACTACGGTATTTTTTTCACCTCACCTTTTTCACCTCAAATAGTTTCTTAAGGCTAGATCGCCTTCTTGTGCTACAAGTCTTGTTTAATAATTGATGCTCTTCAATATGAATAACGCAGAAGAACACAGGCACGCGATCAACAGCCTATTTTATTTTATTTAATCTCTCGCATGCCAAATTTCACGTGCATAGTGTAAACCTTCATCATAAAAGCTATATAGTATTATATATATTATATATATATATATATATATATATGATATTAAAATGACATAACCACTGCACTATATCAACAGACAAGCAGAGAGAACGTAGGCTAGACAGTGCTTGTGATAACTTCGGTAAAGTTGGTTTTATATTCGCACATTCGGACTTCTGATAAATTCAGACTTTCCAATAAATGTGCAATAAATTAATGTTTGCAATTTTAAGCAGCGACATGATATTGACAACCAACGATTGTCAACTTACAACATTTTTCACAGTCGATCAAAATAGGCAAGTATTGTTTTAATGGCATATTTACTTGTGAATGTCCACTGAATGTCCAATGTAGTGTGATTAACAAGGCTATTGAATACGGATGTCCGGATGTGCGAATATAAAACCAACTTTACCCAAGTCTTGTGATATAGGCCTAATTAACTTTAATTTTAAGTGTAATTGTTTTTTATAGGCTATCAACCACACAGAAACACATGACTGCCTCAGCGTATAAGCTTTATGCATTAATGAGACTACTTTCTGACCTTGTGTAAGCTTAAAAAAAAATAAAAATGTGTTAACCTGAAATGATGACTCTGAAGACTTTAAACTTTATAATAATTTTATTGACCACAGACACTGTAGCCACAGCCTAATGGCAAAACTAAAACAAATCAAGTGACTAACAGATACATCAAATAGAATAGCAAATGTTAGCTAATAATAGTCATCGCTAGAAGTGAGTGGAAGATTGCTTGGAGCTTTTTACAACGAGCTAGCAAGCATATTCACGCAAAAGAAACATTAAACAACTGTTAAACAACTTAAACAATACACTTACATTCATATACAATACATATCTCTTATTGTTTTTCCGGAAATCTCCCACTCGATTTGAGCAAATCAGGTAAAGAGGTTGAAAAACACCTATTCCCGTGTGACAACACCCCAAAGTTGGGAACCGCCCCTTTTTGTTCCGCAGAGACCTCCTTCTCGAAAATCTTAGAAGGGTCATTCTACAGAAACGTCCACTTTTCTGTCCCTAGACTTTACAGAAATATTACACTTGAAAAACACTTTAGGATTACAATTTTTTTAATATATTTTAATATGAAACAATATGTTTATGAACAATTAAACCTTCTTGAGCCATCAATGTGCCAATATTTGTCTTTTAATTAATTCTAAAAATTCCAAGCGCCACAGAAGTGCTTGTCCCCACAGTCATGTACAGAGGGAAAGTACTTTATTTTGAGGTCAGAAACAGGTTTTTCTACCATTTTAATTACAATAATGTATGCATAACTATCAAATATATAATGTAAATAACATAAAAAAACCAAATGCCAAATAAATATTATAAAATATATAATGAATGTAGTTGTCCCCTGGTGTTGTGTCACTGGTGTTACCTTTAACAAAAATCTCTTATTTTGAAATAAATAATCACACTGATGACATCACTTGACTTCCTTCTTCCTATTTCCTGAAGATCAGTGAAGAAAGGCCAATGAAAAGTCCACTATCTCTTTTCAATTATCAGAAATTTTAATTAGAAAATCATAATTTCATACGAAGCTTTTAGTTGAAGTCACTGGTGTGACCTACTTTATTGCTAGGGAATTATAAAAAACTAGAATACAAATGGACTACTTGATTTAGTGAATATATCATGATTGACAACATGTGGATTGATTCCTTGCAGCAGCCATTTTGTAAAATGCATTTTTCATGAAAAATGTCACTGGTGTTACTGTCACTGGTGTTACCTTTTTATGAAATTGTCACTGGTGTTACCGTCACTGGTGTTACCCATTTATAGATCAACTTTATTTAAAGCTATTCATTTAGTTCTTTTGCATAAAATAGCACTAAGATTACATGATTCTAACTTTTCTTTCTCATTGTTAATCCTCCTTTGGTCAGATATGGCTAAATTAAGGGTATTTGGCTAAATTCAGTGCAGCGACTTTACAGACAGCGTATTTTACAGACAGTTTTAAAATGTTGTTTATGATCTTTTTCTGACTGTTTTCACTAAGTGTCAATGATAAGTCTTTTATTGTACACCAAATGTAAAAATTTTGTCCAATCTACTTAATTATAGTTGAAAAATTAAGGATCTTTGGTCCTATGTATACGTCACTGGAGATTCATTTTGTCACTGGTGTTACTGTTTTTTGTCTGTCACATTAAATAAAATGTGTCATATGTGACATGATAATAATTTTACATCCATTGAATTCTGCTACACTCAAGAATTAAGATTTAAAGGATTGCATCATTACTTTTTTATAACTGTTTTTCCAATATTTTCATTGTTATAGCAAATACATGGTTGCGAAATTGAATTATTATCATTCAATCACACTTTTAACTAACCTGATTAAAATAAAAAAAACACATAATCTCCTTATTTTTTGCATTATCATTATTATTCTGTAACTCTGACTGCATGTGCTGAAAAAATTGAGAAATAATATTTCATAAAAATGAGAGAAGTACCAGAGAAGTAAGGTAACACCAGTGACAAAAAAAGGGGACATGCAGTCTTTAAATAAATGTACAAAAAAATTAAAAAATCATTAAGCTGTCATTTATGTGTATTCATAAATTCAAAGTGTAATATAATAATGTGGTCTAAGTTTAAATGTTAGAAAAAGAAATACATTTTAAGACATTTTGTCATACCAAAAGTGGACGTTTCTGTAGAATGACCCAGAAACCGAAAATCTTGTAACACCGGTCGCATACGGTCTAGCCGCAAAGTTCAAATATTTCAACGCATCCGAAGCTCAAATCGGATCCGAAATTTACGCATTCGCATATGATCGGAACTCCACGCAGACCCCGTACTACTCTCCATTGAAAATGAATAACTTCCGGTCCAAAGGCTGTCGTTTGTCGTGTGCAGTGGAAAGGCGGCTTCAGAGTGAAACCGAAAGTGGTAAAAATGAACAGAAATCATGAACTTACCGCACATTAGTAGAACGATCTGAAAGAATTTGAAATTGTTCTTCATGCTGTCGAATAGTGATGGGACATTTGAACCGAGGCTTCGGATCTTGTGTCGAGCATAAATGGGCGTGCCAGATGAAGCGTCGATTCGAGGCTTGTGTTGAGAAAGTGTAGAAATCACGTGACCGATGACAAACGAGGGCTGCGTCCGAAAACCTAGGTAGCTGTCTTGCTGCCTCGCTATATTCCAAGAATCGATTCCTCACTGTTATTTTCAATTTTTTTAATGCCAACACCGTGTCTAACATTGTCGCGTCTTACCGTGCCACACAGCAAGTAACTCTCTACACCGGGCGTGCAAAGCGACCGTTGCAAATCCATTTGTCCTTCCTATTAGACATATTGCGACTGCTGCTTGGTCATAATTAGAACGAGGCATTTACTTCGGGGATTTGTCACGTCGTGCTTCCTGCGTCAGGTGTAGACAGTAGACACACAGTGTAAAGACTAGGAATATGTTCACCATATACATATAGGTAGATTCTATTTACATACATATTTGTGGAAAAAATTTGTGGGAAAAAAAAACAGAGGGGAGGAGGGGAAGAGGGGAGGAGGGGAGGAGGGGAGGGGGGGGGATGTTTTGAAAAGTTTACTATTTAATTTATTAAAAACCACAGTGGAGCTATATACTATTTTTGGCAGCTGTTACAGAAAAATTAAAAAAAAAAAAAAAGATTTAACCTTGAGATTTGAAGTATTAGCTTAGATATTTGCAACATAGTGTCACTGTAGTGTTGCAAATATCTAAGCTATCTAATAAATATAATTCTTAATGACTTTCTGATAGAAATGCAATATCAATTGGTATTATTGATAGAATAACGATATACAAACCTTTACATTCAATCGCGTTTGGTCCCATTTATTTTTGATCACACATACACAAACTTTTAGTCCAAAAGTGCGCACATTTGGAGAAATGCACATTTACCTCATATTTCATTAGATATAAGCTGGCCAGGGTTTCATAATTACCGAGGACAGAAAATGTAGTTTGCCAGGGGGGTACGGGGGTATGCTCCCCCGAGAATTTCCCTGGTTTACATTTGTTTAAGATGTTTTAAGGCCAACAAATTGGATAACAATAAAACCATGTCAACAAATACATGCATGCACAGTTTTGAGGCAGCTTTAATCGCATGTTTGGTAATTTCATGACTTAGCTTACAACAGAACAACGACGGTCATTGCTCGTAGTTTCGTTTGCGCTTTATTTAAGCTATAATAAAGTTATGCAGCGCGCGCCGGCGCATTTGCACATGCAATTCTTTAGTGCGCGCCACCCACGAGAACAGTGTAACGGCTGATTGGACAGTCGTGTTAATTTTTATGAGTTTTACCGAAATAGCCTGACAACATCTCATCTTAACGGCTCTGATCTGACCGCAGTTCACTGTTGTTCAACAGAAGCTCCCTCGTCGTCACCTCGCTCGTTTGACTTGAGCCTGGCGCTGAGGCGAAGCCGGTGTTATGAAATATTCGATTTTCGGTGACACTGGGCGGAGCTTATATGAATATTCACGAGTTTCCTGTTTTGAGTTAAAGCGCCACTGAAAATGTTAGTGCACGCTCTTCAGCTTACATTAAAGGTAATTAGCATATGTTTCAGCGTTAAGCGAAGTGAAGCTTATTCTAACTGTTATTGATGCACAAGATTTTACATATAGCCTAAGCTATATTGTGTTATGTTGTGTCATGTGTTAGCTATGTTTGATATGAACACAGGCGATGATTCGCCAGAGGTGTCGTTAGGATTCGCTAAACGGGCGTTTTAGGTAGCCTATTTTTGTTGTTTCTGTATTACCTTGAGTCTTTTAAGCATATAGTTTTGAAAGTTTGCCAACATGTATGCTAGCATAATAATATTAATTGTAAACTCCCGTGGTGAAGGCAGCAGTAAACTTTCCTAGTTTGCAGAAGCACTTCTGGGTAGACTTGAATTTCTATATATGTTTCAAAAATTGCGCACATGCAAGAAACCATGTTAATGTACTTTAAATATAGTTTATTTATTATCCAAATAGGCCACGGTGATTTACGCATCGTGATAACTAATATAGGCTAATATCTATAGCCAATATTCTTTCATTCCCAAATATGACTTTTGCCAATAAATATCCCTGTACACCAGACAAAGCATACACTTTTATTTTTCACTTTGTTTAGAACATGACAGTGTATTAAAAATGTTAATAATACATGTTTGTTGTAATGTCATTTTATTATATATTTCAGATTGAATGTGTCAGTATCAAAGGCTGGAATCACTGGGATCACAAGAGCAGACCAAACTTTCATTTGTCTGGGTTTTTGCTAATTAAATATGTCATATGTCGTGACTTCTCATTTGTGAATAAAATTTCAACACAGAATCAGTTGCTCTTTTTTTATTCAAAGTGAAACTACTCTCATTATTTACTTTCATCTTTGATATTACAGATATGCAAATTACTACATGGTCTATTATTTTAGCAGCTTATTTAACATAAATACAATTTTAATTGTTATGGAAAGCTTGTAGAATAGAACTAAAACATTTCATTGTGAATATACTGCAGGTTCGATCATTTAGTTCCATATAGTTCCATATCAACACTGTTAAACTGAATCCTGATTCACAGTGCTTCATGTTTTTTCCACATTAAATTTGTTTTTGTCAATGAAATGCATCATTTTGTGGGAAAAAAGATTGAGAATGTTTCCTAATAATATGAAAAAAAAAAAAAATAACACAACTTTAGGATTTAATTTACCAACTGAGCAAGCAATTAAGAAATGACAGAACAATCACAGTAGTATGTATATATGTCTGATTATCCACATAACAATAATATTCCTCATAATTAAATTTTAACATTTTAATTGTTGTGGAAAGCGCATTAAAATAAAACCTTGTGGAAGTGCTGCAGGGAAGCTAATATCACTGTCTCATCATGTTTCTATTCATATAGAGCATTGTGTGTTTTGCAGAAAAAGGATAAAGAAATTTGACATTAATGCATGTCAAATCATAAACGGAACAAAATCTAACTCTCAATGTGTTTTAAAAATAATAATGTCTGGTTAAAGTTATGCAGGCTATCTGAGAAAGCAATAGGCAATTACACAATCACAACTGAAACTTTTATTGTGCAACCACAGATACATTTATACAAGTTATCTTCTCAAACGAACTAAAATAAAATCAAAACAGTTGTAGCCTACTAAAACAAACAAACTCGATGTTGGCTCATTTCCTAACGATAGAGCACCAGTGGCTGTAATCACTTCTATATCTCACGACACAATGTAACCTACAAACTATTGAGCATACATAAACAGTTATTAATAAAAAAAGAATCATAAATTTATTCGACTCGGAAACACAATCACGTTACAGAAAACAGTTCTGTGATCCAAGGACAATCCACTAACATTTTCAGTGGCGCTTTAACTCAAAACAGGAAACTCGTAAATATTCATGTAAGCTCCGCCCAGTGTCACCGAAAATCTCAGACACCGAATATTTCATAACACCGGATAGTTTATTTATTCCCACCGGGATAAAGGGGATAAAAATAATTCAGCAGAGGCAGGGATACATAGAGCAGAAGGGGGGAAAATCCTAGGCCTTTACACATATAAACTTTTTTAGGGCCTTTACACATTCTTCGCGCGATTGATTGTTGTTGTCGATTGATTTATTCTTTTTGTCCTAAACTACAACAAGCAAGATCAAACCCGGCCCAGTAACCGATTCTAAAGTTTCGGTTGGTTCAGTCATTGCGCGTGATTGCCTACACAATGCTGAAATAATCATCCTACCCTAAACCATACTCTGTGTCACGACTGGATCCATTTATTTAGTCTGAACTTTATTTCTTTACAGGTGATGTGATTGTGTTGACAACTGAAATCGGCTACGTGGCCGCGGTTTGTGTTAAAAAAGAGGAGTCGATTCCCCTCAATGGAATCGATTCCGACCTTTGGAATCGACTCTCGATTCCCAACGCCTCGGAATCGATTCTTTTTGGAATCGATTCCCAGCCCTACATGAAGGTACCTCACGAAATTGATTTCGGACAGACTTCTGAGGCAGCGTAACAGTTTAATGATCTACTACAGCAATATAGCGCAAGCTTTGGTGAGAACTAAACAAATATTTAATTACTACAGTAGTAATTTCTCGATATAAATGATATCAAAATTGAAATATGTTGATCAAAATCGTACATTTATACACAAACTGAGCAGCAAACGCAACTTTCGGACGCCATCTTTATTTTTCTAGCTCAACTGTCACAGAATGGAAAGCACAGGATTGTGGGATATCAAAGGCAGCTAAGGATACATCTATGCTTCCTTCAAAAATCGATCTGAGGAAGGTATCTCATGAGAGAGGAAGTGAAGCTAACATTGGATTCGGTCGTGCCTTGATGCCTTACTACCTTGAAATGTGTCCTCGGAAGGCAGCGTTTTCCAGTTTTCGGACGCAGCCGAGGCCTCGGTTTGTGTGGAATACGTCATCGGTTCAGTTTAAGTGTCGCTTTCAGATAAAGGGGGTTCGAAACACGCGCCACCTTGTGGGTGTTTCAGGAGTAGTAGAACCAGAAGTAGTAGTAGAGTGTCGGAGAGTCAGAGTTAAAGAGTTGTGTCATTGTTGTTATTGTATTATTAGAGCTATATTATTACATTATATTAGGTTATATTAGGTTTGTATGGTATAATTTATGAATAATTAATTAAATTATCTGTGTGTGTGTGTGTGTGTGTGTGTCTGAGCCAGTTGTCTCTGCACAAGTAAAGTCAGACAGAGAAGATACATATTTTATTTTATACCCAGGTAATGCACAAATGTCTGTTCAGGTCATAGGCTCAGGATTAATTTTGTCTGCTATTTCTTTGCACAGTAGATAGGTGTCACTAGTGAGCTGAATGAAGCTTCGGGTAATGAACCTTTTGGTGAAGCAATGGGTTGCGAAGCCTCAGTGCTTCATGAGGCTTCATTTGCCCATCACTACTGTCGAAGATTCCAGCAAAATCTGATTTCGATGAATATCATTAATGCTCGCTGTTGTTTCTGAATCACACCCGACCAGTGTCGTGCCGAGAACTGATCGTCTGCCGAAAAGCATGTTTAAAGGGTATCACCCCTGTTTCTACACGTCTACAGCTGCTTTTATCATGACTAAGCAGCTTTGTCCCGAAATGTGCGTATTGTTTTCAGAGAAACGAAGCCTCGCATTTTTCCAGTCAAGTGAAACTTCACTTTGCGTGTCAGAATGTTTGAACCAGACTACTAGGGTAGACCAGGTACAGTTGGGTATAGGGTACAGTTGATAAATAAAAATAAAATAAAAATTAAAAATAAATAAAAATTAGCGCCCTCTTCAATCGTGTGAAATTTGAAGTACATGCGCTTCTCCAGTCCGAAGATATCGGCGAAAGTTTTTTTCTAAGGTAATTTTTTCACTTCACCACGTCGCTTCCATATTGAATAGCTTCTCATCCTTACATGCCTATTAAAGTTAACTTACATTTTCGTAAACCTTATTTTGTGCTCTAAACACTGACATATTGCATGACTTTGTGTCATACAAGGTCATCGTAAAATCTAGAGAAATGTTCGAGGTGGTCAGCGGGGTACAGTTGAGACAGTGTATCAAATGTACCCGCACCATAGAATCCTATTGCGGCCCATGCAGTTTAGTTGCACGATGTAAGTTCTATTAAGATCTATTAATCTATTAAAATTAATAGATTTCATCTGTTTTATTATTGCTGTTTGCAATTGTTCAATGTTTTTTACTGTTACTCAACTTTTCAACTGTTAATATTAAACGTATGGCCTAAAATTAAATATTGTATCACTGTTTGCCATTACTGCACAATGTTTTACAAATGGACTACTTTTAACTAAACAAAATAATAAAATAAAATACTAAATGGAAATAAAAACTGTTAAATTCTCATTTTTAAAGGTATTTTACATTTGTAGTGAATTGGTTAGGCAGCTTTACAGCATTCCGGATGGGTGTCTCAACTGTACTAGGGTACTGTTTCAACTGTACCTGACCTTTTTACGACATGGGTACAGTTGGAACAAAAAAGCTTCATGTGTTTATGAGCTAATTGTGAAAAATATGACCTACTTATGGATGTTAATTATTAATAATATTTTAGTAGACAAGTAAAAGAAATGTCATATGAAAAATCACTTCGTTTCACTTCTTTTCAGTCCCATTATTTTGGTGTGGTAACGGTGAAAGCAAAAAGTGTACCAACTGTACCTGGTCTACCCTACTATATGGAAGTTCAAGTCCATTTACTAAACATTTTAAATATATAAGCGTGTAGCCTATATTACATCATCATATGTTCTGTCATGTAAACAGTATTTAGGCTACAATAAAAATAACAGCACAATTTACTTGCCTCAAATAACTCAGCATGCATTAGTAGCCTATTATTATTATAATTAATGTTTTTGTTGATCCATTTCATCTATTGCCAAACTTTAATATGTGAATTATATTTTTGAAATAAACACATTTAGCGTCGTCAGGCTTTTGTTTGTGCTTAATGGAAAAAACAACGGAGCTGCGCACTCAGGGCTGCGTTCAGCCCCGACAAAACGTTGCAAAACGTTTTTTAAACGGAAACGGTGGCGCATTGAACACCCAGTTCTGATGACGCAAGAGTTGAAACCAGTGGCGGCTGGTGCAAAAAAATTTTGGTGGGGCGCAAACATTTTTTGTTTTAGAAATGCAGGAATGAATAATCATTTAACAAGTGATATAATAATTTATCATTACCGCTTATCTAAAACATGGAAAATTCATTATTTAAAGCATGCCATAGGGCTGGGATCTAAAAAAAACATTCTGTATTTAATTTAAAAAAAAAATTACATCCTGCCTAATATTGTCCTAGAAACAATGTTCATATTGAAGGCTATAAAAACAAACATGAATGTAACTGTGTAGTACATGCTATATTATGTGTAAAAAAGGGGTCAAATCACATTAGGCCTAGGCTATATTCTAAAATTGTAACTTTACAATCTAAAAACAAAATGTTTTTTAAAGCAGAAGTTAAATACACTAAACAGTCTATTTAAATACCCTACAACAGTCACTTTACACAGTTACTGCTATAGTACAAATACACTTAGTTGTATTTTCGAAATTCTACATATGTCATAATTATGTTCGCCAACAAAAACGAATTTTCAACTACAAATATTTTTAGCAAAATGTGTTTTACTCATATTGAACTCCGTCTGTTTGGCGCGCATGTGCGCGGCGGCGCTCGTTCACGAAAGTTTGTGCTTGCTGAAGGCTCGTCCACGCCTGACTGCAAAATGGAAATATTTTCTCGACTTTCTAACATTTGCAGATGGAGAATATATCTGTGAAATGTAAATAATGCACTGAGGTAATTACTGGATGTCACTTCAGCATAAAAAAAAATATTAATAGAAGTATGTTTGTGTCCACCAATCGCAGCACAAGTTAAGGTTACGTATGATGACGAAAGCACGTTAGTGCGAGCCCTCCCGGAACCCAAAGAGAATGCATTGAATCGCGCCACTACTGGCCAAGCCCTCATTTGAGCAGTTTGGGGGCGAAAAAAAAATCGCCCATTGCAGATAAGAATTGAGGACGCTGATTGGCTAAATTTTATGTCACATCTTGAATATATTTATATATTGAATAGGCATTTGACTAAATTCTACAAAGACCCGCCTCCTTTGGGCGATTTCTCGATTGCCCCTCAGCTGAAATTGAGTGGTGCACACAGAGAGGACATATGGTGATTGTGAAAAAAAATATTTTCCACAGATGATTTTCTAATATATTATATGGAGCCCTGCACATGACATGCAAGAAAAAAATTGTAGTAAATAGTAAATCGTGCGCACGTTTTAGTAAATCAAGAGAATGAAATAGTAAATCGTGCGCATGTTTTAGTAAATCGAGGGAATGAAATAGTAAATCGTGCGCACGTTTTAGTAAGTCGAGGGAATGAAATAGTAAATCGTGCGCATGTTTTAGTAAATCGAGGGAATGAAATAGTAAATCGTGCGCACGTTTTAGTAAGTCGAGGGAACGAAGAGTAAATCGTGCGCACGATTTAGCCTACTATTTTTTTTTCCTGCATGTTATGTCCGGGGCTCAGTAATATTACATCATACAAATATACATTTAAATAATTTATATGATTATAATTTTGCGTGTGTTGTTCAGGGAGGGCGGCGCCCTAGCGCCCTCTATTGGCCAGCCGCCACTGGTTGAAACTATGGCAGCTGAGAAGGCCATTCTTTGTGTTCTTTTTGAGGTATTTTCGGAGCCTGATTAAATCGTTATAAATACGTGTTTAATACTACAAAATGCGCTCGATGTTACAGTCACTGCCCTTGCCGTCCAGAATAAAAGAGAACAACCTAATCGAGTGAAGGGATTTGTGGAAACTTCTAATTATTGTTATACAACATTTGACATTCACTTCATGATGAAAAGACAAACATTTTAGGTGAAGGATAATCCACTTCTTACCTCCGAGACAGTGATCTAACTTATATTATTTTTATTGTTTGTATAGGCTTATCATTATTGCTGATCACTGTTGTTGTGATATATATATATATAATGATATTGTAATATTTACCAACTATACTCCTCTGATTATAGAAAAGTTTATTAAAGTGTCACATCACAATACAACAGCAAAATATATAAGTACAGTATTTTTATGTTACATTAATACCCATTGTGTGAGCTGTCTCTTTAATACCGCGTGGTTTAGGCTATACATCTTGCCACTGATTGGGCTGACATTTCTGACACACCCACCAAACAAGAGAAAACGCATCTCAAACCCGTTGCAGACCGTTTACAGGAAACATGTCGTTCAACCCGGAAAACGTAGCAAAACGTTGATCACCGGTTTGAGCTTGAACGTGCCCCAGGTTTATGGGTGCTGTACATTTTACCTGCCACAAGATGGCGCTGTTTTCGACACTCTTGATACTTTGAAACCAGAAAGGCTTCATTTCATTTCTCCATTCTTACTCAGTAGTTTTAGGCCATTTTGCAAATGTTTCAGTCGAATTTCAGATGAATCAGACTTGATAGTTTTTTATTGCAAAAGTTATTTAGCCTACAGCATCCAAAATAAAAAGTTAAAATGTAATTTTCAGCATTGCAACCTTGTTTTATCCAAAACCATAGCTGCAGTGATGCCCGTATGGGTACATCACTGATTCATATTTGGTATTATATGATATTGTGCAAGTGTGGTATTATAGAAACGGGACATCCGTTTACCACCTCTGACTCGTCATTTCTCACCATGCTGCTTATAGACCGTATAGCTGCATTCACATGAACAGTAATAATGTAATTGTAATCTAATGATTAATGCCTCTATTTGCATCGTGCCTTGCCGCATCGCTCGCGTCAGGTAGAGTGTTGTAGCTGGGGATCTGTGAATGATCATAATTCGTACATAGCCTCTATCCCGATTCACTGATCCTGATGGCAATATAAAGAATATGGGTCATTCCACGAAATCGGTGCCTTTTCAACTTTGAAAAATAAAAAAATAAAATGTTTAATTTTAAAAAAAATTATATCTATGAAATGAAGACAACTTAAAATTACAAGAAATCGTATTGTTGTTACACACAGAAAGGGGACGGATACACAGGTATTAGTTAAAATGAGTTTTTTAAACAAGGATGAATGGGAGAGTGCAGGTGAGTAACGGCAGGATTGGTTCGTGGAAATGGCAGTGACTGAACTGATCGTGGTCCTTATCTTTTCCCAGGGATCTTTTCCCGCGGATGCAGGCAGGCGTGGAACAGACTGGACACGATGACACTCACTGGAGACACAGAGACATTAGGAATCACGGAGAACACTGAGACAGGCGTAAACAGGCGTTGAAGGAGTCCTTAAGGTAAGCATAGCAGGTAGGTATGCATTAACGAGACCAGACAATGACTGTGTGATCTGGAGTGTCTTAAGTAGTGCCGCTGATGAGTGAGGTGATGCGTGTCAGGTGGAGCTAGTTAATACTCAGGGGAGGGAATGCGTTGTGATTGGGTGAGTGAACAGCCTGGCGTGTCTGTGACAATTGTGCCATCTCAGGCTATATAATTTTTTATTTTATTACTACTTTTCTTCCTCATGTTTTGATATTTTTGTCAACCCTGTTACAGATGTAATCATCACTATATACTACAGTTTTAATTAGAACTATGTAATAGTTTTCACATATATGAGCAGTATTTTTGTCCCTCTTTTCACTGAAAAACTTGGAAGGCCATTTCAAATATTATTTTTACATTATTTATGAAATTAATGACAGTAACAGGATTGACATAATGGTAACAGGACTGACCAGAGTAACAGGGATGATGGGACACACATTCTCCAGCATACAGTCCTTATATATATATATTTTTTACATAATACTGTAAAGTTTCTTACTTTTTAATTTACATTATATTGTTTTGCATTCACTTTGCATGGCTGTATTAGTGAAACATTACATTTCTAAGAGATAAAGAGCCTCATTTATAAAATGTTGCACAGAAACTGTCCTAAACCTGATCTTATGATCATTTTTTAGATGTGCGTACGTGAGATTCTTAGAATGAACGTACACACAGAAAACAAGCGTATGTCTCTCTTTCAGATGTGAAATATATAAATCGCAAATAATCTTGAACATGAACTACGCACACTCTAAGATCAAATCTGTGCATATGCATGCTTTATAAATGTTTTAAGGCTACTGTAATTAGACCCATACGTCCATACGTTTTGTCTGTGTCAGTGTGTCTCCTCACAGAACTTAAAATATACACTGCCCGGCCAAAAAAAAAAGGTTGTTGTTTGGATTTTAATACTTATTATTTTGATAATTATGTTTCTAGCATGTTATATGTTTGGCAATGGTTCTTTTAACCCTAAGAGATGTAGTGTGTAGCTTTTCTTTTCTTAAATGTGTTGAAAGATGTATCATGGCCATATTCCAGGATGAGAGTTAAAGACTGCGAACAGAACAACAGAGTTAAAACTGTGAAAGAATGGTTCACAGAGCACAAAGAATCATTTTCACACATGAATGGGCACTTCTGAGTCCTGACTTTAACCTCAGTGTAAGTCTTTCGGATGTGCTGGAGGAGACTTTACAGAGTGCTCACCTCTTGCATTGTCAATACAAGATCTTGACCAAAAATGAACCTCCTGATGGAAATGACATCAGAACATTTATTTCCATCAAGAGGTTAGTCTTACATTGAGGTTAAAGTCAGGACTCAGAAGTGTCCATTCATGTATGAAAATGATTTTTTGAACTGTGAACCATTCTTTAACCCTGAATATTGGGATTGTCATCCTGAAATATGGCCATGATACGTATTCCAACATGGTTGTTTAAGAAATGAAAAGCTACACACTCCATCTGTTAGGGTTAAAATATATTATATATCAAGTTTATATAATACATTTAAATAGTCAATACTTGAATTACAAGATTTGTGTACCAATAATACTAATACTAACAATACTAAAAATACTAACTAAAAATGTAACTGATGCAGACCAGATCACAAAAGCACATTTTGTACAATTTAAATGGATATTACTTGTAGATAATGAGTATGTTACATTAAAGAAATAAGTGTTTAAATGTAAACTTCAAAAATGGTAACAGGTTTGACATTGCATGATATCCCCTATAGCGAAGGGCTATTTAAAGCTGTTAGGGCTAGCTTGGATTGCAGTGAACTAGGTGTGTCGGTCAGAACACCACAGAGTGAAGAATCAATTGGAACTGGTTTATTAACTCTGGTATGCAGATAGCAACATCAGAAGGGGAAGTCAGCCTTTACATGCACATTAATAAACAGACGTTTAAATAGAAGGGCTGTAGTGGACAATGGAGGGCTTAGCAATGAGGCTTCTTTTGCGGCATCCAGGAACAATGTATCCTTTTAGCTTAGTTTGAGCCTTGGGATAACCACAGATAAGCAGGCAAGGACTGATATGAATGATAACACTTGTGAGCTGGTTAAGCACATCCAGCGGAGGAGAACCTGAGGTACATTCAGTAAGAGTCCTGTGTTATCTTGCGTGGGTTTGCTCATAAATGAGTTGGATACATATCAGCTGAAGTAGACTTGGATGGTACGGTAAGGACGTGTGTGTGTGGTTTATCTGCAAAACACACAGCAGCACTCAACTGTCAGCAATATCATTACATTATCCTCATTCACATACAACTATAGGCTGCTCCCTTCATACAATAATGTAATAATGCATAAACATGTGATATAACAGCATACTGACTTGCATTGTCACTTTTATATAATTCAAATAACACCTTCCATCACGTTTACTATCATTATTAATCTACATGCCTTACTGCAACATTATAAACATTATAAATGTGAACATCGTAGACAACTTAAATGATTTAAAACTAGCACTGATGAGTTAACATCGTCTTGTAACATTATACAGCATCTAACATTAACTGCGTCATCACTGATGATGAGCATAGATCAGCAAACACAACAGAATCAACAGTACTCACTCCCATAGGACGCACACAAACACAAGACACATCCAATCCAACGCTGACAACAACTTTGATGCGCGTCCTCAGCACTGATGAATGGAGTAAACCCGATCGTCAGCAGCGGATGATGCAATCTGTCACTCGCTCCGTTGTTGAATGAACAGTATTCTCTTCCGTCTGTTCGCGCTACATATTTTCATAATAAGAGTCCCCACTAGGGCAGCACAACCATGCTTTGACATTGTTACACTTTATGAAGTAGTCTTTTGCACAGCCGCCCCCAAATTGTGTGCAATTTGCTCATGTAAAAGACTCAAGTTGTCAGAGGGCATTTGTCATCCTCCTCAGCATCTGGGATAACCGGAAGAGTAATAAGCCGGGCAACTGGCCGGGTGTAGACTTTGTCTTTGACCTGTACATCTACAGATCGCACATGACCATCTGCACTCGGATACACTTTAACCACCCTGCCTACTGGCCAGAGCGCCCTGGGAAACTGGGGGTCCATCAGCAGGACTACAGAACCTACTGTCAGATCGTCAGGGGTACCATGCCATTTTTGTCTGCACTGGAGGGCCGGCAGGTAGCACCTGATGAATCTGGCCCAAAAGTGATCTGCTATAACTTGGCAGTGTCGCCATCTCCGCTTGCTTAATCCCTCACTCTTAGGGTAGACCACGGGAGGCAGTGCTCCATCCAGCCGCCCCATCAAGAGGAGATTTGGCGTCACAGCATCCACGTCAGCAACACTAGACGAGGTATAACCCAAAGGTTTAGTGTTCAGTATTGCCTCAACCTCTAATAAGATAGTATATAGAACCTCCTCAGAGATAGGCTGAACTCCAATGACAGTATACAGTGCAGTCTTGACAGACTTTATCTCCCTCTCCCACGTTCCCCCGAAGTGAGGAGCTGCAGGGGGGTTAAAGCAGAAATCAATCTTCTGCTTGGCCAGAAGGTGTTGGAGTTCGGAGGACATGCTGTTAAAAGACTCACGCAGCTCTTTCTCTCCTGCCTTAAAGTTCGTACCCTGGTCGGAACAGAGCTCAACTGGAGTCCCTCGGCGAGCGATGAAACGCCTGAGACTCATCAGGAAGGAGTCCGCATCCATATGGTACATGAGGTCTAGATGCACCGCCCGGGTGGTAAGGCACTTATAGATGATGCCCCATCTCTTCTCTGAGCGTCGTCCTATCTTGACTTGAAACGGTCCGAAGCAGTCAACACCCGTAGAGTAGAATGGCGGTTTGTATAAGCGTAGACGGGATGGCTTAGATTTCCACCTTCGACACTCTTCGCACTGGTGTTGCACTCTCCGAACTGCCTCCCTGCCACGGAGAATCCAGAAGACCCGGCGGATCTCTGCAAATACTCGCTCTGGGCCTGGGTGACAGAGTCGAGCATCATAGTCCTGGATAAGGAGTTTTGTTACTGGATGCAAGGGGTCCAGAACAATAGGATGTCTGAATGCAGGGTCTAACCATTCGGCACGTCGGAGTCTCCCTCCTACTCGTATGATTCCCTCATCCGGGTCCAGCTCCGGGGACAGGGTGAGGAGACGACTACTTCGGAGAACCGCCTTCCCTGCTTTAAGGTGTCGCAACTCCTTTGGGAAGCATTCTGCCTGAACTCTCTGGAAGATAGTAATCTCTGCCCGTCGATAGTCTGCTGCTGTCAAGGGATCATCTTGATCTGCCGCCCCATGCACCTCCTGCGCTACGGCCTCGACCATATCCTTCCAGGACCGGTATGACTGGCCCAGAAAGGTCTCCTGTCTATCCGCAGTGGATATCACTCCACACGCAGTAGACTTCTTATACTCCTTGACATCCTGTACCGGTACATCTCCAGGTAAGGATGGCCATTCAGCAGGCCCCTTGAGGAGGAAGGATGGCCCTTGGCTCCAGCGGTTGGGCTCTGCTAATTCTGCCAATGTCTTTCCTCGGGTCACATCATCTGCCGGGTTCTGTGCAGAGTCCACATAGCGCCAGGTACTCCCTCCAGTAAGCTCCTGGATCTCGGCTACACGAGTACCCACAAAGACTTTGAAGCGGCATGACTCCGACTGTAACCAGGTCAACACTGTCATAGAGTCACTCCAAAGAATCGTCTGATCTGTCTTCAATGTCAGTTCTCTCTCTAACGTCTTTGCTAACTGGGCAGCCGTCAAGGCACCACAGAGCTCGAGGCGGGGAATGGAATGCTGACGACGGGGAGCTACCCTGGATCTAGCCGCCAGAAATGCCAGGTAAACCTGTCCCTGAGTATCTTCGGTTCTCAGGTAAGAAACTGATCCGTAGGCCCTTTCAGAGGCGTCACTAAACACATGGATCTGTCTGGAAGCAACCCTCTGATCAGTTGGCGTTGGAGCATAGGGTCGGGGTAACGAGATGAGTGGCAGCAAGTGCAACTCAGATTCCCACTCCTTCCACGCCTTCTGCAGCTCTTGAGGGATAAGTGGGTCGTCCCAGTCACGCGGTTTGTCCCACATGCTCTGGACGATCAGCTTGGCGCGGGTTGTGTAAGGTGCAATGAATCCCAGGGGATCATATTGTCGAGCTAACACCTTGTAAACATTCCTCATTGTCAATGCCCCATACTCCAGAGGTCGGTTCCTGTAGCCTAAGGTGTCTGTGTCCCAGTGCCAGCTTAGACCGAGTGCTGGTTCTGACAGGCCAGGTTCATCATTAGAAAGCCATCGCTCCATGCTATCAGACCTCGCATCTGCAGGTAGGTGCCTGAGGACATCAGGTATGTTGCAGGCCCACTGTCTGATATCGAACCCTCCGGATGCTAGTACCTCTCTTAGCCGGTCTACCAGTTCTCTGGCCTCATTTGCAGTGTGCACACTCTGGAGGCAGTTATCCACATAAAAACAGCGCTCCACTGAATGCTTGACTATTTCTCCTGGCCCGCTATGATCTCTCGCATGCATTTGGAGAGCGAAGGTGGCGCAGCATGGTGAAAATGCCGTGCCAAATGGTAGCACCTGCCACTCGTAGACATCGGGGGGATTATCGCGCTTCATGTCCCTCCATATAAACCTTAGAAGCGGCCGGTCTTCTGGTAAGAGCTGGACCTGGTGGAACATTCCTCTGATGTCACCACTTACTGCCACTGCATGTTCCCTGAAGCGCAGTAAAACTCCCAGCAGAGAGGCTCCCAACGTTGGTCCAGGAAGGAGAGTATCATTAAGGCTTCGACCTTGATACTGAAAGGAGCAGTTGAAGACCAAACGACTCTTCCCGTTATGACTCACTAAGTGGTGTGGTATGTACCACAACTCGTCCGTGGCTGAAGCCTCACCTGGGTCAATCCTTTTGACTGCTCCTGTCTCCACCAACTTCTGAATCGCTGCGCGGTACTCATCGGCTTGTAGGGGGTCCCGGGCCAATCGTCTCTCTAGACTTCTGAGGCCAGGTAAGACGGCTTCCTTTGGAGCTCTGAGCGGGGGAATACCTTGTCTCCTTAGCAGAGGTGTGGCATATCGGAGGATGCTTGCAACCGGTACACGCTTCATCTTGGCCTCCAGGACCTCCAGCGCTTCCTTATCCTGCTTTGATCTCATAACTAATTTACTGCTCTGGTATGGCAGTAGGTCCATTTTCCAGAGCATCTCGACATTCTGCATCAGCTCCGTCATTCGGGGAGAGATACTAGTGAAGAGACACTGCTGGGTGCTCTGAGGCCACTGGGTAAGGTGTGTAGGTCCCTGAAGTGTCCATCCCAATCTTGTGCGAATGGCTGCCGGTCCTCCAGGAGGGCCCAGTCTCACCGGTTCCATCGGAGTAAGTAGATGTGGGTAATCGGCTCCGATCAGCACGAGTGGTTTAACATGCTGAAATGGCTCAAGTGGAAGATCCGCCAGGTGTTTATACCTTCTCTTCAAACCAGCAATGGGGTAAGTGTGGTCTGCTAAACCCAAGCGTTTTGAGGTGAAGGCCTCCACTATCCGGAATGTTCTCTTGGGATTCATAGGAGACGATATTTTGAATGAGACGGCAGATCCCTTCAGAGTTTGGACTTCCTGACGAATTGTGCGGAGAGCGAGATCTTCAGGCCTCTTATGCAGGCCCAGTTTGTCAACTGCCTCAGGAAGGAGCATTGTGCGCTCCGATCCATCGTCCAGTATTGCGTAAGTATCTAGTGTCCTGTCTTTGTTATGCAGGAGAACTCTGACGACTTTCAGCAAGACACGAGGATGGGAGGATGCCCTGTCTAGGTAGAGAACTTCCGTACTGCTGCTCACCAGACAGCTTTCAGCTTTCGACTGCTCGGCCTTAGGGCGTGTGTTGGCATCATGTAGGACTCTCAGATGTTTCCCTTGACAAGTGTCGCAGAGCCTTTTAAGGTCACATTGCGCTGCTTGATGTGCTCTCCCGCATCTCCAACATCTCTTCTTAACTTTGATCCACTCTATGACCTCATCTCTGGTGAGTTTCTGAATAGCGGGACACTTATTTAGGAAGTGCTCCGTGCCTTCACAGTATGGACAATAGGGTTTTGCTTTGCCCTTCCATCTCAACGCAGATGAGCTCTGAACCTCTTGTTTGGTTGCATGGTTTGATGTATAGCTCTCGGCTCCATGTAGCACTGTAGCTGCCAGCTTGCTGCGTCGCTTCTCAGCTTGGTAGCCTGATGGCCCTAGGGCACAGATGTCTGAAGGACTGTCATAGCCTTGGCACCACGACTCATATCGAAGCCATTCTGCCAGGTTGAGCAGCGTATATGTGTGTCCCGGACGGTGGAACATCTGACGCCTGAAGTTTGCTCTCATTTCTATTGGAAGCTTGGTGAGAAGTCTGGCCACATGTGAGCCGCATCTCAGCTCGACTTCTCCATCTGGACCCAGTGTCTGTAACATACCCACGAGTGACTGTACATGCAGGGAGAACCTTTCAAATGCAGCTATATCTCCTCGTCTAATTTCAGGCGAATCCATCACAGCAGCAATCCTCTTCAAAGCTACATGATGTGGCTGGCCGAACTTCTCGGTCAAGGCTGCCATAGTGTCAGTGTACGGCCTAGGCGAGTTGATAAAGGAGTCGGCGATGAGACAGGCCTCTTCAAGCTTCACATGATCCACAAGGATCTCATACTTGACAAGCTCCGTAGCATCAGTAGGTAGTAGGTTTGCTAGAGCTAGTTTTAACCGAGAAAACTCCATCGGGTCCTTATGGACGAAGAAAGGAATTTTTGGTGCCGGCCCCCTGTACTCCCCTCCTCCCAAAGTCACTGATACTGGCGAGTACTGTCTGCCTTGGGCAGGACGTGGTTGGCTTGTAACAGGCCTGGCAGGGTGCGGGGTTGAGGATCCTGCATCCATATGATGCATGCAGGGCTGCAGACGTGAGATAGGCGTGTAGGGTTCTGGCCTCTGTGTGTAGGACTGGACGTCATGTTGTTCAGTACCTCGTTTTGTCTGCGGGGGGTTCAGACTTTGAGGAGTCGAATGAGGACGAGTGTGGGTCATGATGCTGGACGTTACACTGTCCCTCATAAGCTGAAGCTCGCTCATCATACGGTCTATGACGACGACTACTCGCTGCTCCCCAGCAGCTGCGGACATTGGAGGATAGTCAGACAAAGGCCATGGGGGAGGGGGCAATCCCTCATCATACTCCTCTTCGTCTAAGGCTAATGAGTCAGCTGGTAAAGGAAGGGGTGGCATTGGCCATTGCTCCGAGGTCTGATCCCGCTGCACTGCTTCTGAGGTGGTAGACTCACACGATTCCCTTCTAGTATCATAAGGTGAAGTGAAACTATACTGCCTGCCCTCGGTGTGTAGCCCGCTTAGCTCAGTGTGGGGCAGAGGGGTATGTGGCCATCCTAGGCTTGCATCGTTGAAGCTCTCCTCGGAGCTTGGGGAATGATCATCCTGCACATTTCCGTGGTTCCTCCACTTCACATGAGGCTGTGAGCTCCACTCTTCCCCTCTGGGCACGTGTGGTACTGGGCTAGCATGTGATGGACCACGTATCTTCGATCGCACTACATCAACGTCGTAACCTTTCAAATAGGATGGCAGTCTCACCTGACGTTTGGGCCGAGTAGATGGGGCCCACGATGCTTCATCACCCTGTTGCATGCTCCTAGCACAGCTGCAGATCCGGCTCGAAGGACCACAATATATAGCGAAGGGCTATTTAAAGCTGTTAGGGCTAGCTTGGATTGCAGTGAACTAGGTGTGTCGGTCAGAACACCACAGAGCGAAGAATCAATTGGAACTGGTTTATTAACTCTGGTATGCAGATAGCAACATCAGAAGGGGAAGTCAGTCTTTACATGCACATTAATAAACAGACGTTTAAATAGAAGGGCTGTAGTGGACAATGGAGGGCTTAGCAATGAGGCTTCTTTTGCGGCATCCAGGAACAATGTATCCTTTTAGCTTAGTTTGAGCCTTGGGATAACCACAGATAAGCAGGCAAGGACTGATATGAATGATAACACTTGTGAGCTGGTTAAGCACATCCAGCGGAGGAGAACCTGAGGTACATTCAGTAAGAGTCCTGTGTTATCTTGCGTGGGTTTGCTCATAAATGAGTTGGATACATATCAGCTGAAGTAGACTTGGATGGTACGGTAAGGACGTGTGTGTGTGTGGTTTATCTGCAAAACACACAGCAGCACTCAACTGTCAGCAATATCATTACATTATCCTCATTCACATACAACTATAGGCTGCTCCCTTCATACAATAATGTAATAATGCATAAACATGTGATATAACAGCATACTGACTTGCATTGTCACTTTTATATAATTCAAATAACACCTTCCATCACGTTTACTATCATTATTAATCTACATGCCTTACTGCAACATTATAAACATTATAAATGTGAACATCGTAGACAACTTAAATGATTTAAAACTAGCACTGATGAGTTAACATCGTCTTGTAACATTATACAGCATCTAACATTAACTGCGTCATCACTGATGATGAGCATAGATCAGCAAACACAACAGAATCAACAGTACTCACTCCCATAGGACGCACACAAACACAAGACACATCCAATCCAACGCTGACAACAACTTTGATGCGCGTCCTCAGCACTGATGAATGGAGTAAACCCGATCGTCAGCAGCGGACGATGCAATCTGTCACTCGCTCCATTGTTGAATGAACAGTATTCTCTTCCGTCTGTTCGCGCTACATATTTTCATAATAAGAGTCCCCACTAGGGCAGCACAACCATGCTTTGACATTGTTACACTTTATGAAGTAGTCTTTTGCACATCCCCCCTCAGTCAAACCTCATAAATCATCAAAAATAGAAAATTATAGAGGAGAGAGAGAAACCTATTTTTATTTGAACTGTTGGCATCCTGGTTTAGAGATGATGTAACTTCCTGGAAGTGATGTCACTGGAATATACCATTATTTATACAGGGTTCTTTGATGAGGGTAACAGGGCTGACATGAAATAGAGGACACCGATAAAATGATTTATATTTTATAAAAAATAATGCTAAAACATTGCTTGACATTAAGACTATACTTAGAACAATAAGCAAAAGTGATTTTTATATCATTTTGCATTCAATTTGCAAATTAAAAGTCATGATTAAAAGTCAAAGTGAACAATCATAGCAAGGGACAGGCCAAAAACCTTATTTAAAATAATATTTAATTGACTTTACTTTGCTGTAATATTGATAAAACAATACACAGTATTGATAAATCACAAATTTATTTGTTGTTATAGTACTTCTATGTCTGGTTATTTCTTAGGGACACAAAAGGCACCGATTTCGTGGAATGACCCATATACTCCAAAAATCATCCTCATCTGAATGATGGCTGAAACTTTACTGATGATTTTCATGAAGTTTTATTGTACATTAGCTACCTTGAAATGTCCGTTTTTAACTCTACATAATCACTGTAAGAGCTTCAGGGTTGCTTAACAAACTGTTAAACTTTCTAACCGTAAGAAAACTCTGATGAACCGTAATAATATGCATGACACTCTTGTTCATTACTGCTGTGATCAGTAACACTCAGACCATAATACCCGTCAAAATAAGAGCACTCTTTTTGTAAGACGAATAATGCAGACCTTATAATTACACCCACAAAAATATGTACAAAACAAATTAAAAGATTAATCACAATAAAGTCTGTTACATTTTGTAAACGGGGTGTTTTAATCACACAAACAGCACTTCAGGTCAATTTGAACGAAGCTCCCATGGTGGAATAGCAAGGAGCTCCTTTTAGAGTCTGTTCCCGCCCCCAAAAGCAAAACGTGATTGGTGGTAGCGAGAGTGTGCTGCAATTGGTCAGCGCAACGTGGCCGTTATCTGATTGGCTTGAGTAGTCGGTGGGTGGAGTCAACCTATTTGTGGATTTGTCTGCAATCGTGACGCTAGAATTGTTTCAGAATCCATATGGCAAGCCGTTTTGACTTTTATTCATTCTCAGGATATGAATTCTTGATATCAACAATTCAGTTTTCACTAGTTAAAATGCTAATTCTTGATATTAGGAATTACATTTCCACTAGTAACAATGGCAATTCTTGATATCAGAAATTACATTTCCACTAGTAAGAAAGTTAATTTTTGATATCAACAATTCAATTTTCACTAGTTAAAATGCTAATTTTTGATATCAACAATTACATTTCCACTAGTAAAAACTGTATTTCCACTAGTGAAAATACAATTTTTACTAGTGGAAATACAGTTTTTACTAGTGGAAATACAGTTTTTACTAGTGGAAATGTAATTGTTGTCACCATAGGCTGCCATTCAAATTCAATTGTTGATATCAAGAACTGATTTCTTACTAGTTGAAATTCTAATTTCTCATATCAGAAATACAATTCTTACTAGTAAAAATATGAATTTTTGATATCATGAATTCAATTGTCACTAGTTGAAATGTCAGTTCTTGATATCAACAATTGAATTGCTACTAGTAACAATGTTAATTTTTGATATCATTAATTTGATTGTCACTAGTGACAATGTATGGCAAGTATGGCAAGCCGTTTTGACTTTTATTCATTCTCAGGATATGAATTCTTGATATCAACAATTCAGTTTTCACTAGTAGCAATGGCAATTTTTGATATCAAGAATTACATTTCCACTAGTAACAAGGTTAATTTTTGATATCAACAATTCAATTTTCACTAGTTAAAATGCTAATTTTTGATATCAAGAATTATTTCCCACTAGTAAAAACTAGAATTCTTGATATCAGCAATTTATATCCTGGGAAAGGCAATAGGCAAGCCGTTTTGACTTTTAATCATTCCCAGGATATGAAATTTTGATATCAACAATTCAGTTTTCACTAGTTAAAATGTTAATTCTTGATATCTGGAATTATATTTCTACTCATAACAATGACAGTTGTTGATATCAAGAATTACATTTCCACTAGTAAAAATGTTAATGCTTGATATCAACAATGATGTCATTACTCGCAGAAATTTATGGCAAGCCGTTTTGACTTTTATTCACATCTCAGGATATGAATTCTTGATATCAACAATTCAGTTGTTGATATCAGGAGTTACATTTACACTAGTAACAATGTTCATTCTTGATATCAACTTTTGAATTTCCACTAGTAAAAACTAGAATTCTTGATATCTGTAATTGTATTTTCACTAGTGAAATGTCACCACAGTATGGAAGGCCGTTTCAGCATAAAAACGTTCCAGCGTTACTCGTCGTAATTATATTTGTACTAGTAACAATTACAATTACAGAGCTCTATAATTCAATTTTTACTAGTAACAATTATAATTGTAGAGCTCTCTAATTCGGTTTTTACTAGTCACAATAACAATTATAGAGCTCTACAATTAAATTTTTACTAGTAACAATTACAATTACAGAGCTCTATAATTCAATTTTTACTAGTAACAATTATGATTATAGAGCTCTCTAATTCAATTGTTACTAGTAACAATTCCAATTAGAGAGCTCTACAATTCATTTATTACTAGTCATATGTCTCCATTGTATGGAAGGCCGTTTCAGCATAAAAACGTTCCAGCGTTACTCGTCGTAATTATATTTTTACTAGTAACAATTAAATTAAAGAGCTCTCTAATTCAGTTTTTACTAGTAACAATTACAATTAGAGAGCTCTATAATTCATTTTTTACTAGTAACAATTATGATTGTAGAGCTCTCTAATTGAATTATAGAGCTCTGCAATTGTATTCTTACTAGTAACAACTGAATTGTAGAGCTCTATAATTCAGTTTTTACTAGTAACAATTCCGATTAGAGAGCTCTGCAATTCATTTATTACTAGTAAGAATTCAATTGCAGAGCTCTGTAATTCAATTGTTACTAGTAATAATCCAATTGCAGAGCTCTACAATTCCACTAGAGAGCTCTCTAATTCAATTGTTACTAGTAAAAACTGAATTATAGAGCTCTCTAATTGTAATTGTTACTAGTAAAAACTGAATTAGAGAGCTCTTTAATTCAATTCTTACTAGTAACAATTCTAATTACAGAGCTCTATAATTGTATTATTACTAGTAAAAACTCCTATTCATGAGATGCAAAACAGATTGCAGATTTCCCGCCTACAAAAGTGAGTTTCAAAATAAAAGCCCTGTAGCGTGGTTCTAAAGTATCCTGAAATATTTTACAGACTTAGGTAACATATTAATCATGTTCACATTAAAGCAAAATTAAGATGATGCCTGAGATGAAAGCCTATATTTAGTCGTTATATTCCTTCACCTTTGTATAGGCCTATTGGTAAAGCTAAGAGCCAAGAACACTCCATATCACTGGACATAATATAGGGTGAAATGCCCTAAGCCACCCAAAGTGTTTTGACAAACTTGATATTAAGGAGTATAAATTCATTTTAAATATTTACAGTGTTTAGTATTGTTATGCAATAATAGAATGATTATCGCGGATATCTAATACAAAATAAACACCTCTATTGAATTGATTATCAAATTGTGTTAATAATAGGCGATTTGGCGCTGGGGTATGTTGTTTTTGAAATTATGTTGTTGTTGAGTGCTCGTTGTTATCAGAGGCGCGTGCAACAGGGTTCACAGCGCTCGTGCACACGGATTAGCACTTCAATCTATCGCTTTTGCGGAGACTCTCTATTCCATACGTTGAAATCACAAAAAACAAAATACATATAAACGTGTCACTGCTCTTGATATACAATCACTGATGAAAATCTTTGGTTTTAATGAGAAAGAAAATATTTCACTTGGTTGGATTAGAACCTGGAACCTTTTGCATCCTAATCGGAGAAACTGCCACTAGTCCATCAGGACATTCAAGTATCAAAGGCGGATCGTCGTATTTATTAACTAATGTACATACTCTCGAGACTAACAACATTGTATTATAGCAGATGTAGGAAAACTATCATATTTGAACACATTTATAATTTTAATATCATATCATTATTATTGTAATAATAATACAACATTACCCCCCCACCCATACACATTCTTGTCCCACCCACTTTGTAAAACAAAGTTACGCCACTGACCCCAGTTGAATATGCATAAGGTACGATTAGCATAATGATATGTCGCCGAATACAGAGCTCTGTAATGCAATTGTTACTAGTAAGAATTGCTATTGTAGAGCTCTGTAATTCAATTTGTACTAGTAAGATTGCAATTACAGAGCTCTCTAATTCTAATTGTTACTAGTAAGAACTGAATTATAGAGCTCTGTAACTTAATTCTTACTAGTAACAATTCAATTAGAGAGCTCTGTAATTCAATTATTACTAGTAAGAATTGCAATTAGAGAGCTCTACAATTGAATTCTTACTAGTAACAATTTGATTATAGAGCTCTCTAATTGAATTACAGAGCTCTCTAATTCAGTTGTTACTAGTAACAATTATGATTAGAGAGCTCTGTAATTCAATTGTTACTAGTAACAATTACGATTAGAGAGCTCTCTAATTCAATTGTTACTAGTAACAATTGAATTAGAGAGCTCTGTAATTCAATTATAGAGCTCTGCAATTACACATATCTTTAATGTGTATTTTTACTAGTAATAAATCAATTGAAGAGCTCTGTAATTCAATTGTTACTAGTAAGAATTCAGTTAGAGAGCTCTATAATTGTAATTGTTACTAGTAAGAATTCAATTAGAGAGCTCTATAATTGTAATTGTTACTAGTAAAAATTGAATTAGAGAGCTCTATAATTGTAATTGTTACTAGTAAGAATTCAATTAGAGAGCTCTATAATCCCAACTGTTACTAGTAACAATTGAATTACAGAGCTCTATAATTAAAAATGAATGGAAGTCAATGGAGACATATGACTAGTAATAAATGAATTGTAGAGCTCTCTAATTGGAATTGTTACTAGTAACAATTGAATTAGAGAGCTCTATAATCATAATTGTTACTAGTAAAAATTGAATTATAGAGCTCTGTAATTGTAATTGTTACTAGTAAAAATTTAATTGTAGAGCTCTATAATTGTTATTGTGACTAGTAAAAACCGAATTAGAGAGCTCTACAATTATAATTGTTACTAGTAAAAATTGAATTATAGAGCTCTGTAATTGTAATTGTTACTAGTACAAATTAAATTATAGAGCTCTTTAATTTAATTGTTACTAGTAAAAATATAATTACGACGAGTAACGCTGGAACGTTTTTATGCTGAAACGGCCTTCCATACCATTGACTTCCATTCATTTTTAATTATAGAGCTCTGTAATTCAATTGTTACTAGTAACAATTGGGATTATAGAGCTCTCTAATTGAATTCTTACTAGTAACAATTACAATTATAGAGCTCTCTAATTCAATTTTTACTAGTAACAATTACAATTATAGAGCTCTCTAATTGAATTCTTACTAGTAACAATTACAATTATAGAGCTCTCTAACTGAATTCTTACTAGTAACAATTGAATTACAGAGCTCTTCAATTGATTTATTACTAGTAAAAATACACATTAAAGATATGTGTAATTGCAGAGCTCTATAATTGAATTACAGAGCTCTCTAATTCAATTGTTACTAGTAACAATTGAATTAGAGAGCTCTCTAATCGTAATTGTTACTAGTAACAATTGAATTACAGAGCTCTCTAATCGTAATTGTAAGAACTCAATTCTTGATATCTGTAATGGTTTTGTCGCCCTTTTAACATTTAAAAACATGAATTGTTGATATCAACAATTCAATTCTTGATATCAGAAATGCAATTTTCACTAGTGGAAATGCTGATTGTTGATATCAGGAACTACGCTTCTTGATATCAACAATGACGTCATCACTCGCAGAAATACATTTATGATATCAAAAATGAAATCACAACTAGTAAAAAACATACTTCTTGTTATCTGTAACTTAATTCTTACATGTTAAAATTTAATTTTCACTAGTAAAAATTCTTATTGCAGATATCATGAATTCCGTTTAGGATATGTGCATAATAATGAATTCCTTTTCGGATATGTGCATAGTAATGATGACTGCTTGTTAATATTCAAATAAGAGCGTGATGTTTTTACGTGCTCAGAACTGTGGTGAACTGTGGACAAACTGGCAATTGCAAAGGAGGTTTTTAGGCAAATTAAACGCTTCACAATTCAGTTTTCAGACCATACAATGCAAATGCAAAACCCAAAAATTGAAACCAGGCGTTTATTTTCCTTGTTTTACGGTTAGGCCTACATCATCGGTAGCAGCCGCGCCATAGAGTTACAGCAGAACAGACCGTTTGTGATGCACTTTTAAAAGGTAAGCCGTTTAAATTATAAGATTTTATATCATCAGTACATCTGAATCAAATTAACTTGTGTATTAAAGCATGATAGCTGATATTGCTCACTAAATAAATAGTTTCAGGGGAAGTTATATGATAGTAGATTAATAGATTAAAACAGCTTTATTCATCGTCGTGTAATTAGAGAAAAAGTCTTCTCAACGGGATTGTATAACTTTGGGGCTTGTGGTGGGTGAAAGTGGTAAAATGAGAATATCAATACAAATTTGTAATGGAACTATTAGAACCAATACAAAAACTGCAATGGAAACCATTAAATATGTGCAAATAAAGACCAATATAACTTTGTAATGGAACCATTAGAACCAATACAAAAACTGCAATGGAAACCATTAAATATTTGCAAATAAAGACCAATACACATTTGTAATGGATCCATTAGAACCAATACAAAAACTGCAATGGAAACCATTAAATATTTGCAAATAAAGACCAATACAAATCTGTAATGGAAACCAATACAAACCAATAAATCCTAATGGAATGTGCCCAAAACACACTACGTAATGGAAACCATTTTGTAATGGTTTTAATGGTTAATGGCTGATGGTTTGTAATGGTTTTGTAGTGGAAACCATTAGGATTTCTGTAATGGTTTCTATTGTTTTTTTCAGCAGGGACATCTCTTTTATTCAAAGACTCTTGGCAGAATACTGCTATTGTGAATTTACAACTCATCATATTACACATCGCGGGGCGCAATTGCCGTAAGCCTATGTCCCAGCTGCGTGCCTGGCTCATCGCACCATCATGACGCCGTCACAGCGGTGAGTCCAGTCTCTCTTCACGGAGATCTCTCAGAAGAACAATGGCCGTGTTATGGGACGCGTTAAACAAAGACAGTCATTTTGAGGTTAATTAAAAAGAGCCTCTTGGCCTAAAGGTATGGCATTTTCACCAATGAACTGACCATTGTTTGCAAGAATGTTCTCGGAGTGATATTAAAGTCAAAAGTGAGGAGTGCTTTTCCCCAGTTCTCCGAAAAGGTGAGATGTTTTATAAATTGTTTTTATTATTCAGCGCGTTATGATCTTTTGGAGATATGAATGTTTTTCACTTTTTGAAATAGTGTGTGTGTGTGTGTGAGAGAGAGAGATAGAGTCAGTGAGAATTAGATTTCAGTAAGAATGATTTTATATTTTAAATTAACTACCAAAGCTTTGCAAAACAATGTGTCTTGTTCCACATTTTGGGTGTTTGAAGCTAAAAACAACTGATAACCCATTATCATTGCTGGAGGAAAACTTCCTCTATGATTTTATTTTTTTATTTAAATATAATAATCACACTCAGTAAATTTAGCATGTGTTTTTATTATTCAGTCTGCTAGAGACTTTTGGAGATACAAATGTTTTTCACTTTTGAGTCTTATGCATAGCGCTGTGTGTGTGTGTGTGCTATTTTATAAAATGTACCATGTTTATTCTTTTGTTAGTTTGATCTGCCTGTTTCTTCATTAAAATCTTATTTATTTCATTTGGACAGAGAGGAAGAGATGTGACCCCCACCCTTTTCACCCACCCCCCTCTCCCCGTGAGCTGGAATGCTGATGTCTGCTCAACACATGTGACCCTCAACCCCGAAAATCAACCCTAAGGTTGTCCAATTTGCACGGTCATAGTTCAAAAATTATCAATTTGTTCCACATCATTAATGACCCAGGGGTCAACACCGTAGGTATTTCAAAAATCCCAAGAATCAATGGACACATTCATAACCCATGTCAAAGGTCAACCTTGGAGGGAGGGGTAATATCCCAAGGGCTAATATAATAATTCATAAGGTCATAAAGGTCATAAATGTCAGGTCAGAGGTCAAAGGTCACGATCCATCAAAAAAAGTGACAGGTGCCCCAGCATAATCACTACTCGTAATAACCTAGAATATTGTCTAACACTTGATGGCTGCTCTGTTAAGTCTTCGTCGTCAGTTAGGAACCTGGGTGTGCTCTTTGATACCAATCTTTCATTTGAAGGCCATGTTACTAGCATCTGTAAAACCGCATTCTTCCATCTTAAAAATATATCTAAACTACGACATATGCTCTCAATGAAGAATGCAGAACAGTTAGTTCATGCGTTCATGACCTCGAGGCTAGATTACTGTAACGCTCTACTGGGTGGTTGTTCTGCTCGCTTGATAAATAAACTACAGCTCGTACAAAATGCAGCAGCTAGAGTTCTTACTAGAACTAGGAAGTATGACCATATTAGCCCAGTTCTGTCATCACTGCATTGGCTTCCTGTTAAACATCGTATAGATTTTAAAATCCTGTTAATTACTTACAAAGCACTAAATGGTTTAGCTCCCCAGTACCTGAGCGAGCTCTTAAATCATTATAATCCTTCACGTTTATTGCGATCTCAGAATTCAGGCCAGCTGATAATACCTAGAATATCAAAATCAACCGCAGGCGGCAGATCCTTCTCCTATTTGGCACCTAAACTTAAACTCTGGAACAATCTTCCTAGCATTGTTCGGGAAGCAGACACACTCTGTCAGTTTAAATCTAGACTAAAAACACATCTCTTTAACCTGGCATACACATAACACATTATCAATTTATATTTTCAAATCCGTTAAAGGATTATTAGGCTGCATAAATTAGGTCAGCCGGAACCGGGAACACTTCCTATAACACCAGATATACTCTTTACATCAGAAAAAGAATGGCATCTACGCTAATATTAGTCTTTCTGTTTATCCCGAGGTTTACCGTAGTCAACCAGATCGGGCCGTATCCAGATGAGACCGAGGACCGGTGCCATGACATGACCACAACGCAGCCCTGAAGTATCAGCAGAGATCGAGTCAACTGGATCATCCATTGTGAAGACATCATCAACACGACAGCCAGTGCCACAGTTCCTCAACAAACCGTCCATACCGGTGTGATGAATACGATCCTCAACTGGATGGAACTGAAATAAATACTTTGAATGTTGCGATCCTATCAGACTTATGATAGCAACATGAATCGTAACAAAGCACTGTTCGCCAGAGGAGAACTGGCCCCCCGACTAAGCCTGGTTTCTCCCAAGGTTTTTTTCTCAATTTTAACATCTATTTGCCACCTATTTGCCACCTGTTTGCCACCTGATGTCACCTGTTGGAGTTTGGGTTCCTTGCCGCTGTCGCCTTTGGCTTGCTTAGTTGGGGACACTTGACATTTGACTTGACATTTGATATTCAACAGTATTCTTGACATTTATTCAACAGTGCTTTTGATCTGCCTGCATTGACACTATTCTTTAAGAAAAAAAAAAATGAAAAAAAAAATGATATAACAGTTATCACTGTAAAGCTGCTTTGACACAATCTGCATTGTAAAAAGCGCTATATAAATAAAGGTGACTTGACTTGACAAAGCCCCTCCCTTTCTCTCTTTCCTTGCTTCTTGGATGACTGAAGAGACCCCCTTGTTTCTGCAGGCCTCTTCGGGCCAAGGCCTATAGGCCTAATCCTGCAGGCCTCGGCCTACAACCCAGCCATGTGCTCATCTATAAGTTGTTTCATAGTACTTCATCTAACGTAGAAGATACTGGCAACAACTTTGGACCGAATCATCAAGATTCCTCCTCAGCCTGCAGATCTGATGCTCCTCAGCCTAAAGGCATCTTGCAAGTATCGTACATTTGAACACTAAACAGTGATTTAGTATTGATTTGTAAAACTTACCTTTGTCAGCAAAGGTGTTTTTATTGCTGAGGAAACTGATGATTCTTTTCCAGATTGTCTTTGACTTTTTCTTATAGCTCCATTAACGATTAATCTTAACTCTATCATTGCTCATTCTTACCTATGCAGTCCCTCCAGAAAAATGCGATTGCCTGATTTCATGCATAATCAGCCAAAGTCCGCATATTTATGCGGGGGTCGCATTTTTTCAAATACGCCGCACTTTCGCCGCATAAATTGCCGATTTCAGCAAGCAAAATATATGCGGGGCTAGCATGATTTCATAATCCCTGCATTTTCGTTGCAAAAAAAGTCACATATATCTTAGCAGAAAGTTGAAAAATGTTGCGTTTACTTCACACTAGTAAAGCACCATTATTTTCCCCCTATTGCCATGGGAACCTTGTGAAGTGACGTAATTACGAGACGTCTGCAAACCATGAAACCATGATGAAGCACACAAATCATTCTCATTTGCCAACAAAAATAAGTGCAAAAGACCGTGCGAAGCAGTTTCCCGGTGTGTTACATGACAGTGGCGGCAAAATATTTTGCACTCTGTGCAACTGCGTGTTGACGCTGGAAAACCACTTTCACTTTGCCACCGCCAAGGATGGTTACAGCAGCAGCGGAAGCAGGCAGGAAGAAGCACACATTTTTTTTTATATTTTATTTATTCATTTTTATAGAAGTTGTTGGATATTAATAATAATACGTTTATTTTATATAGCGCCTTTCTACAAACTCATATTCCTTTTGTAAAGCTACAGAACTTGTTTGACTCAATGTTAAGTTTGAGTCATGTGTTAAGGTCTGAAATAAAACAGAATGAGAACTTAAATATTCTGTGATTTAGTATGCTTGCTTATCATAGGAAGTAATAGGAAATGACTCTTTACATTAAAGTAGTAGCCTAGTGAGAACAGGGTGTTGGGGGAATCACCTTTTATTTTTTTCTGTTTTTCATCAAACCGCAGTTTTTGCAAGTTCCCGCAATTTCATCGCATAAAATTGCAAAAATATCAGGCATATTCCATCGCATTTTTTAAGAAAATGTGCATTTTAGCCCGCAACAATCACAAAAAAATTCCGTGTTTTTCTGGAGGGACTGCCTATGTATGTGTGTGACCTGCGTGTATGTTATGTGTTTGTTAGTTTAGTTATGTGTTTGTGAGTTAGTTAATAAAGATTGTGCACAATACATGTTTGGTTCTGATTCCGTTTGCTAATAAATTGCCTCTTAAGTGATTTAGATCCTGACTACATGCTCTGAGTAGTACTGTACAATTAGAACGTTGTTTTTCCATAACCTGGAAATGAACATTTCTTAGAATTAATAAACAATCAACACTGAGTGTTCACTAGACGAACAGGTTAATTGATTGTAACATTAATCTTAATGTAGCTACATCCAGTTAATCTGATTAACTGATTTACATATTTATAATTAATCATAATTAATAATCATAATGAGTTATGAATAATTATTAATATTTCCCCTTTGAGTTAATTCACTACAAACATGATCCTCATGTCACACTGTGGGATCTCAGCTGTCATTTATGTCAGACTGTATGACAGTCAAGACGCGTTAAAAACAGACGCGCGCATGAAAACTTGTCCGGAGTATTACATCTTCAACCCACACACGTTCGGTGACGTTGAGCTGCATTACACGCGGGACTGAAATGGTGGCTAACAAAGACATCGCTATCGTTAATTTTGATAATGGCTTGTCTTGAAAAACCAAAGACAATGACGTTCATCGTAGGAGAAGTCACACTTCTCCTTCTTCGCCTAATCTTCTGACACTGCCAGAATTTCTGGCAGTGTCACTGTAAAATTTGATCGCTATGGTCATTAATCGGCTGTCTGTGAACATGTCAAACTAGCGATCAAAGACTACAGATTTTAGGCTAGGATTATAGGAATCTTTTAGGATTTGCAAAATTTGTCTCAGACGACCAAATTGTGGCCAAAATTGCACAGTGTGAACCATCCTTAAGTGAACCTTAAGTGAACATGTCCCCTTCCGGTCACCGTACGATAACAACTAAAGTTAAGTCTTTAAAGACTGACTTTAATCAATGAACATCTGAAGAATGTCTTTTTAAAGGTGAGAAGCATTAATCTTATCATGTCTGTTGAAAACACTGTTAAACAGTTCTAGGTAGACGCTGACCATTGGAGAGGGGAAAAAAAATTGTAAAATTAAAAACTAAGAAGAAATATAACTGCAAACAGCAATTACTGGGGATCAAATAAATGTTTTCTTAAACAAGCATGTAACCACTTAGATCATAAAAGGAAAAGACCGCTTAGAGCCAACACAAGCAATTTACTAGGAAATATATAGGCTTTTTATTTATAGAGGTTGAGAAATAAAATAACAAAATAACGACTTATTTAGTGATGGCAGATTTCAAAACACTGCTTCGTGAAACATCAGAGCATTATGAATCAGCGTGTCAAAGTTTTTTTTTTTCACGTGATTTCAGCAGTTTGGCAGTTTGACACGATCCGAATCATGATTCAACATGCTGATTCATTGTGCTCCGAAGCATCCTGAAGCAGTGTTTTGAAATCACTAAATAAGTCATTATTTTGGGGGGGGTTTTTGGCGCATTAAAAATATTATCGCTTTATAATATTAATATTGAACCACTGTACTCACATGAACTGTTTTAAAAATGTTTTTAGTACCTTTATGGATCTTGAGAGAGGAAATGTCATTGCTCCCTATAAAGGCCTCACTGAGCCATCGGATTTCAACAAAAATATCTTAATTTGTGTTCTGAAGATTAACGAAGGTCTGGGGTGGAACGGCATGAGGGTGAGTAATAAATGACAGAATTTTCATTTTTTGGTGAACTAACCCTTTAACAAATAATTTGATTGACAGCGGCAGCAGAGGCAAATATGCTCAGAATGATTTCTACCATGTGGTATGAATGTTGTGTGAAATTGTGTGATAAACAACCCCTGAAAAACATGAAGAAGGTGTGAAGCATGAAATTTAACCAGGATGATCAAGTATGAATCCGTCTTGAGCCAAGGATTTCAACGACATACTTGAGCCTGCAACTTTAGGAGTTATGAGCAATTTTGATCACTGCCTGATCACTTTTATACGGAAGAGGATTAGGGCCAAGCAATAATAAAAAAATAAAACCATCTTGAGATTAAAGTTGTTAAATTTCAAGAAAAAAGTCGTTAAATTTCAAGAAAAAAGTCTAAATAAAATGTTGAGAATAAAGTTATTAAATTACGAGAAAAAAGTCGTTAGATTATGAGAATAAACTTGTTAAATTATGAGAAAAAACTCATTAAATTATGACATTTTTCTCATAATTTAACGAATTTGTTCTCGTAATTTAACGAGTTTTTTCTCATAATTTAATGACTTTATTCTCAACATTTTATCTCGACTTTTTTCTCTAAATTTTACAAGTTTTTTCTCGAAATTTAACAACTTTAATCTCGAGATGGTTTTATTTTTTTATTATTGCTTGGCCCTAATCCTCTTACGTACTTTTAAGGGAGAATGCTGATCCTCAGAAATTTTAACGATTACAATAGAACAGACAAATGTTCTGTTGTGCTAATGTTCTAAAAAAATTTATTTAAAAAAATTAACTGACCACAGTCACTCTCAAAGTTGCAAAGATAACTTAAGTAAACATCAGTCTGTTGACTCTGTTCTTCAGCTTATTTTACACTCAATGTCCTTCAGCTGTTAAAATCATTCTATTGTTCAGTCAGTGTTACTCTGAATCCCTCAAACAATGAAACTGCAGTTTAGTTCCACTCAAACACATGCCTAGAAGTTTCCAGTGTGCCTGAAATACTTGTTTAGCTGGTACCAGTTTGGACCAGCTGGATTTGAGCAACAGGTTTGGACACCCCTTGTTTAGAGACACTTTAATGATTTACACACTATAGTTTAATGCTCTTCTGATAAAATAAACATTGATAAGTATTCTTTCACCACACCGAAACTCTCAGGAGCTGAAAGTGTCAAAAGCTGCAGTTACTTCTGCTTGCATGTGAATGTGTGACAGAGATGAAGTGTGAAAACCAGAGAAGAAACTGACCAGTGCATGGGAAATGTAGTTTTTAAAGGGTTAGTTTACCCAAAAATGAAAATTCTGTCATTAATTACTCACCCTCATGCCGTTCCACACCTGTAAGACCTTCGTTCATCTTCAGAACACAAATTAAGATATTTTAGTTGAAATCCGATGGCTCTGTGAGGCCTTCATAGCCAGCAATGACATTTCCTCTCTCAAGATCCATTAATGTACTAAAAACATATTGTAGCACACAGAATCTTTGTAATTGTTTTTGAAATTGCTGTTTATTATTTTGCACCGCAGTTCTAGGGTTAAGGCAGGAAGTTAATGAGCCTGGAAGAGAGGCAGACAGAGAGTTAGTTAGTCTGATGCGGGTGTGTTGCAGTTGTTCTGCGTTCCGATTAAAACAGTTCAGAACGAAGCCTCCCTTGTCTGTCGTTCCTCAGATACTACAATATTTAAATCAGTTCATGTGAGTACAGTGGTTCAATATTAATATTATAAAGCCACGAGAATATTTTTGGTGTGCCAAAAAAACAAAATAACGACTTACATAGTGATGGCCGATTTCAAAACACTGCTTCAGGAAGCATCGGATCATAAATGAATCAGTGTGTTGAATCAGGAGCGCCAAAGTCACGTGATTTCAGCAGTTTGGCACACAATCCGAATCATGATTCGATACACTGATTCATAACTAGTGATGGCCGATTTCGAAACACGTGCTTCATGAAGCTCCGAAGCTTCATGAATCATTTGTTTCGAATCAGTGATTCGGAGCGTGTATCAAACTGCCAAAGTCACGTGATTTTAGTAAACGAGGCTTCATTACGTCATCACTGTTTCGAAACATTTCAAAACAGTTTGAAATTTCAGTGGTTCACCGGTAGAGGGCGATGATAAAGTTAACCCATAAATCATTCAGATTCACTGAGAACTGTTGAAAAAGTGTCTGTGGGTTTTACCTGATCTCTGATCAGTTTTATAAATTTGTAGATGTTTTAATTAGACATTAGAATAGTCAAAGTAAATAATGGTAGTTATTATTTGCCTGTTTAGCTTGAGCCATGGAACAGAGAAACAAGCCTTGAAAATTGATAAAAGAACACATATATATACAGACACAATATATTTAATCTTATTAGATTATTAGTTATTTGCATTTGATTGGTTTTACTCTCAATAAAACATTTGCAATAGATTTGTAAAAGGTGTTTTTACTGCATGTTTAGTGTGAGTTTTGTTGCATTTACACTGTTCTGACCACTAAGGGTCACCATGGAGTCGGGTGTCAGATTGTTTCGAAGCCTCGAAACATCACGGCACATTTGATTCAACTGCTTCAGTGTTTCACGAAGCCTCGCTCTGCCCATCACTATTCATAACGCTCTGAAGCTTCCCGAAGCAGTGTTTTGAAATCGGCCATCACTATATAAGTCGCTTTATAATATTAATATTGAACCACCATGGATTTCAACAAAAATATCTTAATTTGTGTTCCGAAGATTAATGAAGGTCTTACAGGTGTGGAACAGCATGAGGGTGAGTAATAAATGACATAATTTTCATTTTTGGGCGAACTAACCCTTTAATACTGAACAATTACATTTAAATTTACTTCTTTTAAACATTTTTGAAGATTATAGAACTATGAAATAATAATGAGTGCTACAGGATCTAAACCATCATCTGTGCTTGTGTTGTTTTGACAAAAATTAGAGAAGACTGAAGCGATGATTGAATTCTGATGAAACAATGACTCTCTCAGACAGCGAGTCTCTCCTACAGACCCTGCTGTAGTGCCTACTAGTGACTGAACTGAGAATTTTCACAGTAGTCCTCTATGTATTTTCAGTAGATCCTATTGCTGGTAGATGTTGTAACTACAGGTCTGGAAACACAAGACATCCTCCTTTCCTTAAGATCAATCAAACATAATTGTTTAAAGGAACATTAAGATTTGATCAAATGAATTAACATATGACTTAAATCAGTGGTTGTCCTGGAGTAGCTAGCACCAGCCCTTAACATTTTGTATGTCTCCCTTATTTGACACTTCAGGTCTTGCAGTCTCTACTAATGAGCTGATGAGCTGAATCAGGTGTGATATCAATCTGTCTGTCTGTCTATCTATCTATCTATGAATGTAATATCTCCAGTCATTCCTGAGTATCAGATTAATCAGCGTTTGATGGATATTTCTGGACGCTCTTCTTCTGTTGAAGACTTCTGGATCTGATGTCATAAACCAGAACTGCCACAGTAGCCACGCCCACCAGAGCAGAGAGAGCCAATCGGATCACAGCTTCAGTGAAACCACAACAGTGGACTTGTGAGACAAGAAATAAGCAATGTTAAAATAGAAATATTGTTTAGTTTGTGAAAAAATATATAGTGCTGCTGTCATACCTGCACATGTGTGACAGAGCTGAGTGTTGTTGAGATGTCTGGTCTGATGGCTGATGGGATTGTTGATCACACAGCTGTAGGTGTTTTTATCCTGATATTCCACCTCCAGAGGAAGAGAGAGACTGATGCTGAGATCAGACACACTGATGTTGGACAATGAACTGTTTCCTTTGAACCAGGAGAGAGTCACATGACTCACATTCACAGCTGAACACACCAATGAACATGAAGATGATGAACATTGTGAAGAGTCTCTGCTGATGATAGGAACAGGCAGACAAGCTGAAAAATATTGGAGAATAAATTTAATTCAGTATATAAAATAGCTATTTGACAGGGCATTGATATTTCTTGATTTAAAAAAAACAAACAAAAAAACATATTAATAAAATGAAGACTTCAGATGAAAAAGCCTCTAAGTGCCATCCTTTCAATTGCTTTTAAAGTGAAATAACTGAACCTAAACACAGGAGCCTGATAAAAATTATAATTTTATGAGAAAATTTCAGATGACACGTAGAGGCTTTCAATGTCTTCAAATGTTGTTTATTATCATACTCAAAATAAAAAAAAATTATAACCAAAATAAAACGGAACATAGAAATCCTATGCTATTTTTATTTAGTACTGTCTTGAATAAGATAGTTTACATAAATGTTTACATTGACATAATCCGTAAGAGAAAATAATAATTGCTAAATAAAAAATGACACTATTCAAAAATGTACATATAAGTGGTTATTAATACTGTCATTACTGCAAAAAAAAATGATGTGTTGGATTTACGTAAAATATATATATGCACCATTTTTGCATCACACCTTTTGAGTAAATCTTGAAGCAATTTTGTGTAAAACTAACAAGAAAACCTGTTATAGGTACTTCTACTTCTACTCTACTTCTACTACTCTGGAAACAACAACAACTTATATAATCTGAAACCAAAAATCATGATTGTAGTACTTATGAAAAAAAAAAAGTGACAATTTGACAAAAAGAAAGTTTCCATCATCCATGAATCCACCTTCGTGATCAGTGTGTGTGCTGTTCCAGTTCCTCAAAGTCACCATGATGACTATGCAAAAGATAGCAAATGTGTATTTACTTACATTAGTTTGTAGTTCCAGGTTGTATTATATTTCCCCCAAAAACATTTATATAAAACAAAATGAGTTAAAACGTTTTGAAATAACAAGAAAACACCTTTATATTTAATAAATAAATAAATGTTAGTTTGTTTCATTTCTGTTTCATTTGGGGTGAAATTTATTTATTGCCATTATTAAGTTGATTGAGGTTTGAAGTAGGGATGTTAATTTACACAAATTCCCATGATCCACCGTCATTTAAATTAATAATTAATTAATCATTAACCTTGAAACAGTGTTTTTTTTTTTTTTTTTTTTTTTTACTCTAAATAACAGGCTAGTAGGATTGAAAAATGAATCAATGTGATTTATGCTAATTTGCAAATAGGTTGTTTTGCTATTAAGTGTTCTTTTCATCACAAATGTGCATTTCACGGAAAATTTGGAGTGTATTTTTGACAATCTTCCTCCCGTCTGTATGTTGATGCCCCATAAACACTACAGCAGTGGTTCTCAACCTTTTTTCCCAGTGGGCCACACAATGGTCCAAGTGCCAGTCTATAATTTAAAAGCAAGTCCGCATATAATTTACATATGACGTCACCAATGCAAACTGGTGAAAATGTTATGGTATTAGCAGATAATACTAATATTATACCTAGATGTTGCACACAATAAATAACAAATAAAAACTAACTTGCTGACATTAGCTTTACAATAATAATCAGATAGTAATGCTCAATGAACATACACAAAGTATACAATCACTTTAAGTTGCTAAATAATTATGTACTGTATGACTCTTCAACAGCATCGCAATAGTCACCAAACGCCTTAATAAGCAAATTTTTACTCAGCTCTTTTTACAAACAACATTGAGCGCATTGTAATTACAATCTCTGACAATATCAAGCATTCTGTTCTGTCGCAATCCCTCGCGCAGCATCGGATCCGCGAGCGCGCGCAGAGTTGGCCTCATTCCAGCCGCAGGTGCGCTGATGCGGTTATTTTTTTATTAATTTAAAATACAAGTACATCAAACAAATACATCGAATTCACAGTTCAGTCTTTAGAAATTGTAGGTTTTGTATATGTCAAGTTGGTACTTTACTACAGAGCAAACAGAAAGGCTGCCCATCTCAGCAAACTGATTCTTCCATTCTTCTTACCTTTTTGCTGATGCTGCGACTCTTCATGTTTACATGTGTTCCTTCATTGTATGTTCCTCATTTCGTTTTTCTCCTCTAATAACAAATTTAACCGTTTTGCTCCCTACATTTACAAAAAATAATGGCAACTGTTGGAATTCTGCCAAAGCGCGTGCTTCTAAGTGTTCGTTTCGTTAACTAAGTGATCACGTCAGTACATGTCTGATGTCCGAAAATAATAAATGCTCACCAAAATGATTTTATATGACAAATAAAGCATGATAGCTCATTTATATTTGTTTAATTAACTTTAATTTAAATTTAAAAACAAAAATAAATTGTAAAGCTATAATTTATTTTTTTAAATTTTCGGCATATCGCGGGCCGCACTTACGCTCCAACACGATCACATGAGAATGCGTATCAATAGTACGAGTTTGTAATCTCGTAGAATATATACGCCAAAATGAGTTTTGGCGTGCTTATGGTACGCAGTTTTTTCGCGTATATTTCGCATATTATATATGTCTCTTCTGCTCACCAAGGCTGAATTTATTTAATCAAAAATGCAGTAAAAACTATTGCTAAATATTATTACAATTTAAAATAACTGTGTTCTATGTGAATTGTAAACTATAATTTTTTATCCAGTGATCAAAGCTGAATTTTCAGCATCATTACTCCAGTCTTCAGTGTCACATGATCCTTCAGAAATCATTCTAATATGATGATTTGCTGCTCAAGAAGCATTTATGATTATTATAAATGTGGAAAACAGTTGTGCTGCTTCATATTTTTGTGGAAACCATGATACAATTCAAACATATAAAAAAGGAGAGATATTAATACTTTTATTCATTAAGGATGCATTCAACTTATCAAAGTGACAGTGACAATAAATGCAAATAAATGTTGTTCATTGAACTTTCTATTCATCAAAGAATCCAGAAAAAAAAAAAAATATATCATGGATTCCACAAGCAACTCATCATAGAATGATTTCTGAAGGATCTTGTGACACTGAAGACTGGAGTAATGATGCTGAAAATTCAGCTTTGATCAAAGAAATAAATTACATTTTAAAGTAGCCTATATTCACATAGAAAACAGCTATTTTAATTTGTAATAATATTTCGCAATATTACTGTTTTTACTGTAATTGCAGCCTTGGTGAGCAGAAGAGACTTCTTTCAAAAACATTAAAAAGGTTGTCAATTAGCACTGCATTTCATATACTTAGTCAATAAATACCTTGAGATGGCTTGAAAAACACACATAAACCATATCGTGTCGCAATCGTATGTTTGTGTTCAAGTTTAATCAGTTAATACGTTTCTCCATTTTACGAAAGAGCTTAGAACCCAAGAGGCGACACTTTGATACTTTTTTTATGTAACAGCCACTAGATGGCGCTCCGGTAGCGCGGCCGCCATTATGGGGTGAAAATACTAACTGGACCATAGAATCCTTCACATCTTACACACACAAAATCGGTGAATTTCACTGCCAAATCAGAAGCGCAATAGAACAGTTTTTTTTTTTTTTTTTTTTTTTTTTTTAAATTAAGTCACCAGTAAATTGTTTGGCTCCTACAGTAAATGTTGTATTGTCTTATATATGTTTTATTTTACCAGTTGTGGAATCCAACCATTCATCCATCTGAGGTAACGTAGTTGGGTCATTCTACAGAAACGTCCACTTTAGGATTACATTATATATATACGAAATACGTAACAAATCACATTTTAAAGCATGTATTTTGTGATCTGTAGTGAAATACATTTTAAAAGTAACCTCCCCAAACCTTGTTTACGGAGCCCCTAAAGGGACGTGGTGGTGGAAAAAAATTGGGATGGGAGGAAAACATTTTTTCTAAATCTTTTGCGTTCCCACGCAAAGATATTATCGTTCCCTTGCTGTGAGCTCGGACAAACACTAATGTCCCGCTGGCTGGCAGTAGTGTTTCAGTTAGTAGGCCTAACATAATGCACACAAATAATGCGCAGCTCATAGAGTTTGAACTCGTTGGACTCAAATAGCCTATAAAGAAATGCAGTCAGTGCTTAATAAAGAAATGCAGCAGTTGGCAATATTCAGATTCGAGCTTCCCGGATTAATAACTCGTGAGCTAAACGTTGTTAAAACACAAATGTAGCTACTTCCAATCATAGTAACCTAGACAACGAGCTACAACAACCCCATTTTCCTCAAATATGCTTTATAATAAATTGGTCTCTATGAGCAGGTGGCGGAGATACAAGGGACCGTCTGAAAAGTGCAAAACCCTTTTGTTCATTTTATAATATGAAAAATATTAAATAACTTTACTGTAGCACACTTTATTGTCACCAAATTCCGTTCATACATCACTGCTCTCCTGCTGGTTGTACTGTAAAAAAAATATTAAATTGTAATGCCATGCAAAAGCTGATGTATGTAAGCTGTGTACGAACATCATTTGTGTAAAGAAGGCCTTTATGTGCTACTTGCCAAACTAAGTTGTAGTACCTAACCAGGAGAGCAATGATGTATGAACTGAATTTGGTGATAGTACAGTGTGCTACAGTAAAGTTGAGTATTTTTCATATTATAAAATGAGCAAAAGGGTTTTGCACTTTTCAGGCGGTCCCTTCAGACTTGTCTCTCCGCTGCCTGCTCATAGAGACCAATTTATATATTATAAAGCACATTTGAGGAAAATTGGGCTGTTGTAGCTTGTTGTCTAGGTTACTATGATTGGAAGAACCTGCATTTGTGTTTTAACAACATTTAGCTCACGAGTTATTAATCCGGGAAGCTCGAATCTGAATATTGCCAACTGCTGAACTCATTGACTTAAGCACTGACTGCATTTCTTTATATTTGAGTCCAACGAGTTCAAACTCTATGAGCCGCGCATTATTTGTGTGCATTATTAACGTATGGAGCTGACTGAAACACTACTGCCAGCCAGCGGGACATTAAAGAGGAAGTGTTTGTCCGAACGCAAAGCTTTTGCGTGGGAACGCAAAGTTTCTCGGGGGAACGCAAAAGTTTGCGAGGGAACGCAAAAAAATTGGAAAAACAAATTTCCTCCCATTCCAATTTTTTTCCACCACTATGTCCCTTTAGGGGCTCCGTAGGAATACACCCATCGAACAAATAAATGTGTGATAATGAAATTTTAAATAGTTAAAATCTAATGTTTTACTTTGTTAATATATATATATATATATATATATATATATATATATATATATATATATATATATATATATAGGCTATATATTAGTTTAATCTGTTTATCTTTATAATTAATGGATGTTGAGCCAACAAATATTGTTTTGTTGTTGTTGTTTTAGTATACATAAATAACAAAAATAACATGCATTTTGTTTCTGCAAAGTGTAAACTTATCCAAGACTGTATATAAAACAGGATAGTAATTCTCTCCTCACCATAGACAGTGAGATTGATCGTGTTGATCGTGTCTCTTCTGCTGCTGAAGACTGTATAAAGTCCAGAGTCTGTGGTTCTGCTGTTGATGATGGTCAGAGATCCAGTCTGATCCAGTTTCAGTCTGTCTCTGAATCTCCCATCAGCACTTTCATTATAAAACACGTTCTCTTTGTTATTTACTCTAGCTATGAGAATGTCCCCAAACTTCCACTCAATGTCTTCAAGTGTCTGTATTTGAGTGAAACTAGAGTTCAGAGAGACTGATTCTCCCTCAGTCACTGACTCTGACTTCACTGCATCAGCAACAAACACACCTGAACACAAACACAAACACCACATTTGGAGTTTTTAATTTTTCACAGAAGTATTTCTGAAGGTTTAGTCTGATAAAACTTGACAATATTAGAGGAAGAATGAAAAAATCAGAATGGCTTGTATGTGGAGAAATGATAATATAAAGAGAACTGCAGCCATAAAAATACTTACCAGTCAGACTCCAGGAGAATAACCAGAAGAAAATAAACGTATCAAACATGTTTTAACAGTTTCAGAAATGTTATAATAATCAAGTCCTGCACTCTTGTAAATGTCGATTGTTCTGTCAGTGTGTAATGAAGATTTTCAGAGAAATCCAGCAGTTAAACTCGTCCAGTAGCTCCTCCCACACAGACTGGCCTTTACAGTAATTCTTTTCAGTTTCACAACTTTTTCTTTCTCAAAACAGAATTAGTCTTTCATTTCATTTCTTTTGGATCTTGACGGACACATCCCAGCATCTGAAATAAACAGAGGTTTGGGACAGAAATGTCTCTAAATGTGATGTGATGTTGTTCCTGGAGAGCCTCTGCATGTCTGAACGTCTCGAGTCTGACACACTCAGTTCAGTTCATCAATCTTTTTTAAGAGTCAGTGACCACTCGTTTAATAAAGCATAATATTTCAGTCATATTATTAGAAATAGTTCCCATTCTCTCCTTTCTGTAGCTCATTTTGAGAAGGCATGGCAGCATCTGAAGGAGGAGTTTAGTTTCACTGAACCGCTTTACAACAGACCCGCAGATTCATTCGCTTTAAGAAACATTCAACGTTTTCACGAGTGTCAGGATACGACTATTATCACAGTTCTGTTTCAAACTATTTCATAAAATGATTGTTTTCATCTGTTTGTGCTTGTGTCAGGCTGGTGAGTATTTTTATAGTCTCACTTCAGTTTATTTGATCATTTAAACACATTATTCCATCATTCATTAATATTTTCCAGTTGTATAAGATTAATATCGTCAGATATTTGTGTTGATGCTGCTGCTCCTTTCATTGACTGTATATTGAAATGAGTGAAGAATTAATTTGAGTGATTATGTGTGTTTGTGTTCAGGTGTGTTTGTTGCTGATGCAGTGAAGTCAGAGTCAGTGACTGAGGGAGAATCAGTCTCTCTGAACTCTAGTTTCACTCAAATACAGACACAGGAACACATCGAGTGGAAGTTTGGGGACATTCTCATAGCAAGAGTAAATAACAAAGAGAGTGTGTTTTATAATGAAAGTGCTGATGGGAGATTCAGAGACAGACTGAAACTGGATCATCAGACTGGATCTCTGACCATCATCAACAGCAGAACCACAGACTCTGGACTTTATACAGTCTCCAGAGACACAACGATCAACACGATCAATCTCACTGTCTATGGTGAGGAGAAAATTACTATCCTGTTACATCTGTGGACTAAATTCACCAGATAATGTTACTGAGAATATGATAAAATGATGGAGAATTCTGTGATGAAGCTGATCATTTGTGTATTTTATCCAGTCTAATAATTTAATTGTATAACATTTATCTGCTTGTTTAATGGTGCAATATGTAATATTTTAGCAGTAAAATATCCAAAAACCACTAGGCCAGTGTTATATATTTTGTTCACTTGAGTACTTACAATATCCCAAATGTTTCCAACTATTAGTAAATCGTGAGAAAATTGCAGTTTTAACCAAGGCTCTGGGACGTGTGAGGAGACGTCTGTCAATCGCGTCATACCCGCGTTACCCTCGGTTTATGGATTTATTTTGTAAAAACCATGGAAACACCAAAGATGCTTTAATATTTACATGTTTTAATAGACAAGGGAACAACTGTTTAAATATATTTATAGACAGAAAACTAATTATTGTTATATAGCTCAACATGTTTAGTCTTATTGTGTAAATCAATTTTCTTTATTTTTTGCAAGTACATGCTTTACCATGCCTCAGAGAAAAACACTATTTTGTCAAGTAGCTAGCATAGCATAATCGGATGGAGCTTTCTTTTTAGTAACAGCATTTTCTCTATCATACAATACGTTTTAAAATGAACTGCATGTCATTTATCAACACAAGCAATCCAGCATTTAATATGATATTGTAAAATCGATCTATCTTACTGCAGTGTGCAACAGTGTCTCACAGCAGCCGCCGAGTGAACGCACAGAGTAACATTATAACATCATTTTCAACACACTCGAATGTATCTAATATGATAAACAGAGCTGTGTTACTTCATACTCATGACCTGAAAAGCGGAAGCAGCGACTGTGTCATAATAAAGTCCCGCTGCTCGTGAGACATGTGTTGCTCAATCTCTCCAGCTCCTCGTTCAGCTCCACAACACTCGCTCTTGCTCTTCTTCACACTACAGTAACATTAATAATCACATCCATGAACATGATTTCTTCCAGTGTCCAATCCCTATTATTTTCCACCGGTTCGTAATCAAGCTACACCTTTGTTTTGAATAGGCCTCTATCGACCTCTAGCAGACAGACTTATTACATACTGCACCTTTAATTCAATTTTTTAATATCAATAAACTGGAAAAGATCACAGTGATTTCTACTGAATCTGATTTATTCTGTCATGTTTTCAGCTCGTCTGCCTGTTCCTGTCATCAGCAGTAACTCTTCACTAAACTCTTCATCATCATCATCATCATCTTCATCATGTTCATTGGTGTGTTCAGCTGTGAATGTGAGTCATGTGACTCTCTCCTGGTTCAAAGGAAACAGTGTATTGTCCAGCATCAGAGTGTCTGATCTCAGCAGCCGGTCTGATCTTCTTCTCCATCTGGAGTGTGTGGATGATTCCTACAGCTGTGTGCTGAACAATCCCATCAGAAACCAGACTCAACACCTCAACAACACTCAGCTCTGTCACACATGTGCTGCAGGTACTTCACTGATGATATCTGGTGTTTCTGCACACATTGATCTGGACTAATGACTGTGTCCTCCAGATTCTCCACCTTTAAACATGCTGATCTCTGCTGCTGCTGCTGCTGGATCTCTGTTGATTGTTGCTGCTGTCGGGATCTTCTGGATCTGCAGGAAACACAGAAACACACACAGAGAAGGCAAGTGTTACCTGTATGTACAGTGGCATGAAAAAGTATGTGAACCACTTGCAGAATCTGTGAAAATGTGAATAATTTTAATGAAATAAGAGAGATAATACAAAATGCATGTTATTTTTTGTTTAGTACTGTCCTGAGTAAGATATTTTACATAAAAGATGTTTGCATTTAGTTCACAAGACAAAACAATAGCTGAATTTATTAAAATAACCCCATTCCTAAGTATGTGAACCATTGATTCTCAATACTGTGTGTGGTTACCTGATGATCCACGACTGTTTTTGTGTTTTGTGATGGTTGTTCATGAGTCTCTTGTTTGTTCTGAGCAGTTAAACTGAGCTCTGTTCTTCAGAAAAATCCTCCAGCTCCTGCAGATTCTTCAGTTTTCAAGCATTTTTGAATATTTGAACCCTTTCCAGCAGTGACTGTATGATTTTGAGATTTTCACACTGAGGACAATTGAGGGACTCAAACTCAACTATTAAAAAAGGTTCAAACATTCACTGATGCTTCAGAAGGAAACACGATGCATTAAGAGCCGGGGGGTGAAAACTTTTGAACAGGATGAAGATGTCACAATTTTTCTTATTTCGCTTGAATATCATTGTTTTTCATTTAGTACTGCCCTTCGGAACTAACAGAAGATACTTGCATGTTTCCCAGCAGGAAAATTAAGTACAATTTACCTTGATATTTGAATTCAAAAGTTTTTACCCCTCTGCTCTTAATGCATCGTGTTTCCTTCTGGAGCATCAGTGAATGTTTGAACCTTTTTTAATAGTTGAGTTTGAGTCCCTCAATTGCCCTCAGTATGAAAAGATGAATCTCAAAATCATACAGCCACTGCTGGAAAGGGTTCAAATATGCAAAAATGCTTGAAAACTGATGAATCTGCAGGAGCTGGAGGATTTTTCTGAAGAACAGAGCTCAGTTTAATTGCTCAGGACAAACAAAATACTCATGAACAACCATCACAAAACACAAAAACAGTCGTGGATCATCAGGTAACCACACACAGTATTGAGAATCAATGGTTCACATATGAATGGGGTTATTTTAATAAATTCAGCTATTGTTTTGTCTTGTGAACTAAATGCAAACATCTTTTATGTAAAATATCTTACTCAGGACAGTACTAAATAAAAAAATAACATGCATTTTTTATTATCCCTCTTCTTTTATTTCAGACAGGACCACTTTGGCAAGGTACTTGAGTTTATTGAACACAATTATCTTTGGCGGTATGGTTCCTTATGAGGGTTCTTGCTCCAATATTAATTGAACATACAAGAGCTTTAACATTAACCCCCCCGGAACCATCAGCTTGGAATACATAGACAATTAAGACACTAGAATGTCTTTAAGAGTGAACATGGTATCATGAGGATATGGCAGTTGGACGTCTATACTGTAGCTTGGTTATGGGGATGAGTGTCTCAGCATTGAGGTCCATACTGGCCGGGACTTGAAAGCTTTAGTGATCTGAAACAAAAGAAGACGACAACCAGAAGGTGCACAGTAATATGCTCATCATGCTTATAATGGGGAGGGATGGAGGGTTGCGAGCAGTTTGAGCATACTTACCGAGCAGCAATGCCACGTATATATGTCCCGTGTCTAATAGGAGAATGGTAGCGATTGGAGCGATTTGACAGCTGACCGTGTCAGCTGGTCGCAGCACTATGCCTACGTGGCCTGACTGAACTAACGCTGCGCTCGATTAAAATAATTCTCATTTTCACAGATTCTGCAAGGGGTTCACATACCTTTTCTTGCCACTGTATATGTGTATATGAAGAGTTTGGTTTCAAAATGCAACCAAAAATTTTAAAAAAAAATTGAGTTTCCGCCTAAATCAGTATTGTATCTGTATATTGTAATCCGATATTTGTTGTGTTATTCTGTCATGTTTCCTTTCCTTCTTTCCAAAACGCGACAAACGCCACTCTCCTTTCTCTGCAGAACGCGATACATCCGCTCAACCACACACTGTAAAGAGTAATGGCGGTGCTCTGAATACAGCCGGCTTCCTTTGTAATTTGTGATCAACAAAAACAGAAAAATTAATAATTTTGATGGCATTGATGAACCTGTGGTGGTTTCTGTGGTGGGGAAGAAACGCAAGTCATCAAAATGTAATTATTTATGTAAGGAGATTAAGAAGATGAGGCACTTGGTCAAGCTGTTGCTTATTCCACGACAGCATCAAACTTCTGTCACGGTCTACAAAACTGAATCATGGACACTTTTTAATACCAATGTATTTTGTAAATGTTTATTTTAACCGTGTGTTGGCGCCAGATACTCTTTAATCGGTAATGACAAACAAAGACGTAATTCATTTATAACATTAACAAGATGACTGAGATATTCTGTGTGCAGTTAAATGGTTGGGACACCACTGGCCTAATTCTTAGGTCATAATGAACTGCAGCTACTCCAGAGTGAATGTGGTTGATCTAATATTTATGAAAAAACTACTGTTCACTCTTTTTTGGTTCGGAGTAATTGAACGACCACAGGATGTCCGGTTAGAACATAACGTCTCCGGTTAGAACATAGCGCATGTAGTGTTAACAGCGCATGTAGTGTTAACAGCGCGTGTAGTGTTAACAGCGCATGCATCTAACTCACTAAATAGACATGCCTGAACATGTTCTCTGAAACACGTTTTAATCCTACACTATATAATACAGATATAACATTAAATACTGTCCAGATAAATAACATGGGAGGATCATCTACGCAGTCTCTCTCCATAACATCTTGTTTTCCAACTCCGCGGAAAGTTTTGGAACAGTCCAAGTCATGAACAAAGGCGAGGGAGTTTGGGAGAGTCCATTTCCAAAGTGTGGCCTTTTTTACAGCTGCCCCCAAATTCACAATGGGAATTTGAACAATTAAAAAGGCCTTACGAAGAGTTAAGTTATTGGTATGTCACTCAGGCAATGGAGGTAGGCTGATGATTTTGGTCACTGGCCTTAGGTAAGTTCTGTCCTTCACGTTAATTTCAGCTGATCGGACCCGGTTATCTTTCCCTGGGAAAACCTGAACAATCCTTCCAACTGGCCAAAGTGCACAAGTTAGCTGCTGGTCCACAATCATAACAGTTTCACCTACTCGCAGATTGTCCTTCTCTGACATCCATTTCTGTCTGGTTTGAAGGCTAGGTACAGATGAATTGCCTCCAAAAGTGATCAGCTAGCAGCTGACTATGCCTCCATCTCCGTCTGCTCAGGAATTCGGAATCTTGGTACGTCACTTGTGGAAGTGATGCATCTCACCACCCCATTAACAGGATGTTGGGTGTAACTGGATCGGGGTCGTTCCTTGATCTGAAAGGATCTCAAAGGGCTTGCCTCACCGAGCAATAAAACAACGAAGGGCCATAAGGAATGAATCACTGTCCAGACTTGCAAGGAGATCAATATGCACTGCACAGGTGGTCATACACTTGAAAATGATCCCCCAACGTTTCTCATTTTCGTCCCACCTTTATGAGATAGGAACCGAAGCAATCTATCCCCGTCGAATAGAAAACTGGCTGGTGAATTCTCAACCTTGCTGGTGGAAGGTCTGCCATTCTGGGGGGGTTAGGTTTGGCTCGCCATTTCTGGCATTCAGTGCATTGGCGTTGATGATGTCCGACTGCTGCTCGTCCTCTTAATGATGTTTTATTAACAAAATTCGGGAGGAGCAACGTTCAAATAATCTGACTAATCATCACGTCATCTCGGCCAGCTGTCAGCAATCAGTAATCAACATATCTACCCAATCACCACGAGTGAAAGCATATATATAAGACACGGTCGACTCACCCATATTCTTGGACTGCTGAGATGATCTTGGGGAGCTGGCTAGCTTGTCGCTGCAAGGCTGCGTTCTCCCGCTTCATCTCCTCTAACATGGCTGTAAGCTCTGGTAACTGTCCTACTTGCTGTTGCAGTGCAGCATTCTCCTCTCTCAGCTTTTCAGAAGTGCTGTCCCATTGGTCGTTCAATATCCATTCTGAGTGCTCTGATGCTTGACTGACTGGTGAAGTGGATATAGAACGACGTGGTGGTTCATCCTCCAGTACACCCTGGTAGCTAGGCGACCGTGGCTGCTGTCCTTGAGGCCCAGGTTCACTGAGTTTGTAGTCTTCAAGGTAAGCTGGGGGGTTAACTCGTCTCCTTGGTCGCACAGCAGGAGGTTCTCTTTCTGGGTGAGACATGGCTTTAGCAGTTCACTCCTCCGGCTATATATATATATAATGTAAACGCAAACTCTATACAAATGATTATAATACTGTACTGCGTGCTCAGCGCATGTAGTGTTAAGCCTCGTTTACACTGCATGCGCGTGCGCCGCGTTACGGCTGTGACACGGCTACCGGAGCTGATATGCGACCACTCTAGTCAATGCTCGTGTTTACACCAGCTCGCCGCGGTGCGTTTGAGAAGCGTCCCAGAAGCGGCTCGCCGCGCCACTTCGCTAAAGATAGGCGCCTCGCCTATTTTTGACGGACGCCGCGTCCAAGACGCGCAGCTCAAATACAAAATAAAGTCAAAATAATCACCCTGTGTAAACTACCACTCATATTTCACATCACTAGGGTTAGGGTTAGCTGACAACAAGAGATTCGAAGTTGAAAAACTTGAAATTTCTTGGTTCTTCTTGTCCATAACTGGAATTTTAAGTGTATTAACTTTATCTGCAGGCTACAGCAAAATAAAGTATGGCAGAGTTATAAACACAATAAAACCAGAATATAACAATTTAGCCATTAAAAATATGAAAAAAAATCAACGAAAACAACGTTGGACATGCAAATCTAGTGGTCTCGCGATTCGCGAATCCAGCCGCTTCGCTTCTGAAATGCTTCTGGTGTGAGTTGACACCGTGCAGAGGACGGAACAAAACCTTGCCGGGGCCATAACGAGCCGCACACGCGTGCAGTAGAAAGCAGAAAATAGTGGTTTTCATCTTGAAACTTTCTTGGTAAAGAAAATGCCTTTTTACTCAAATTAATCAAAATGGAGTTATAGTATTTTGGAACCAAACTCTTCATATATAATTCTTAACCATCATTTCACTGAGTGTTTGTTTCTGTCATTATTGTTGAAACAGAGACTCAAGCAGAAGAGATCACTTACGCTGATCCAACATTTTACAAAAGAAACAAAAATAAATGGGTAAGATCTTTGATTTCACTGTCTGTGTTGTTTCAGTCTGATTTTAGTGTGTGTGTGTGTGTGTGTGTTTAATGATTTACACACACAGCAGCAGCACAACATATATTGATAAAGCAGTAGATGTGTTTGTGGATTTACACTGTAGACCTTCATTTAGAGACACGCAAACATAAGTCCGCTGACAGCAGTGAATCCTCTAAATCAGGCTTTCCACACTTTTAGAAGTGGATCCTGAAATATGAAGAAATAATGACCAACATCCTGAAATTTAAAAAGCATCTGCCCAATTAATAAACAGAAATATGTAATATTATAAATCTTAAAATATCTGTATATCTGAAGTTATATTATTTTCTACTCATTATAATAATATTGATAAATGTATTATGTATTTATTTAAAAATAAATGTTTATTAAATTAATGGTTAATATAAATGACTAATAACTAATAATTTTATTGTAATAAATGTTTTATTAATTTTTTAAATCTAATTTATTGCCTTATTTTTTACAGTTTTCCTCTGCATTCTTACATTTTATCATTTGTTAATTGAACATTTAATAACTTTTTATTTATTTACTTTAATACAATTTATTTATTTAATTTATACCACCATATATTTATTTATATCTAATTCATTTTAGATCATTATTATTTTTTTGAATTTTATTCAATTTTTACATTTTTTATGAAATATTAATTTAACATTTATCACTTTATTTACTTACTTATTTTAATCTAATGTAGTTATTTATTATTTTCTTACATTTGTATAATGTTAATTTAATGTTAACAATGTTTTATTTTTATTTTCTTTTACATTATATTTTTCTCTAGACTTTTCCATGTTTATTTAATGTTATATAATTAATATATAATATTTAAGTATTACATTTTATACATGAAATATACCTTTAACTACTTGAACTTTTCCCCACCAGCATTTTTTTAAGTAGTTGCCAGCCAGCAGTATATCTTGTACTTTTTCTTTATTTTCTTCTATCATATTGTTTCTTTCTTGTTCATACTTAAATACATTCAAGAATCACATGAGGTATTGTTTCTTCAACATGACATTGTTCACATAACCTGTATGTATGTTTCCCTGTAATTTTAAGTGTGCAATTTAAATTTTAATGACCTAACATTATTACATTATAAATAACATCTTTTTTTCCTTGATTTGCCTATACATTTTATCTTTTGATTTACTTCATTAATTATAAGCTGTAAATAAATCTACCCTTTTCCCCATTATTCTACTTTAGGCCTATTTGCCATTCTTGAATCACTATAAAATAAAACTTAATCTCTAACTTACTTAATAGAACTTGAATCTCTGGTTCCCTTTCAGTCGGTCACATTCAACGTTACGTCAGAGGCTGACGAAATGGGGTCTCGCCCCGAGAGCCCAATCACCTTTGAGTGTTTTCAATGCGTCTTTAGTTGTTGTTGGTGTTACGGTTTATTTCAGCAGATCGTCTCGCTTCCTGCTTCCTGTTTGGCTTGGCGTTTCCCCTGAGCACTTCAGTGCCACAGAAAGAGCATTTCTCATCTCTAAAAAAAACCTTTGGGTTGTATTTGTGTCTTTTTAAAGATGTGTGTTTCTGGGAGTGGTCGCTATATGGTGCCTCTTGATGGCCATGATTGCTGCCTCAAGTGTTTGGCCTCTCTCCCTAGCTGACGGCCATGCTTTCCCAGGCAGCTCAGAGCATCAAGCTTGAGTGGAATCCTCCACCCTGCCCCAAGTGCTCTAGGCTGGATGATTTGTTCCTTGGGGCTGCATGCACTGATCGTTAGCGCCCCTCACCGGTTCCTTTCTTCCCGGAGGTGTATTAGGAAGTCACCAGTTCATGGAAGGCACCTTTGACTGCCCAAAACCGTTCTGGTGCTTCCTCTGCCTTCACTACTCTCGACGGCGGAGCAGCTAAAAGGGTATGCAGGGGTCCCACCAGTGGAGCATTCAGTTGCGTTGAAACGGTGTCCCCAGAGTGCTTCCACCTGCTGCTGTGATCCCAAGCTCCCGTCTAAAGCCTGTAAGTTCTTCAGGAGAGGGTAGCAGGACCCCTCCTTCCTGGGAAAAGAGCAAACTCTCCCCTTTGCAGAGGATCGCTTTTCTTGGTATGGAAAGGTGGTCAACACTTCTGCCGCATGTCACAGTCAATTTGCCCGCCATCTTCTTTTGTGGAGTCAGAAGCATCTGAGGTAGCTTCTGCCATTCATATCCCGGGCAGACTCAATTTAGCGGCTGACGAGCTTTCTCGGCAATAGTCTCACCCCAGGGAGTGCAGACTCCATCTCCAGTCAGTTCAGCTGATTTGGGAACATTTCGGGGACACTCAGGTGAACCTGTTTGCCTCCACAGTCAATTCCATTGCCAGTTGTTTTTCTCCCTGACCGAGGGCACTCTCGGCACGGATGCACTTCTTTTTCGTAAGGATATCCTGCATTCTCCAAAACACTTGGGACCCAGTGTGAGGAAATTGCTGACAAAAGTATTTCTGCTGTATTTTCTGTGCTTGTGACCAGAGGATGGATAGATGTGGCAATAATGTGATGAATACATTAATGAACTTTTGTGTTTTCTTTCAGAGAGCTACAGAGGAGGATAATGTGGAGTACGCAGGAGTCTCAAAACAATAAGTTTGAAGTTATACATAATACCGCCCTGCATCATATTTGCTGAATGACATCCAATACTTGTTTTGTATTGAGCCAGATGTTTTCTGTTTTACTGCATCCAAACAGCAACAGAACATTACAAATATTATGGAAAAAGTGTGTTTGTTTGTGTGTGTGTGAATATATTAGGGCTGTTGACGTTAACACATTAACGCATGTAATTAATTCAAAATCCTTAATGCGTTAAAATAATTTAATGCATATTTAAAGCAAAAACATTATGGAAGCATGTGAACTTGCGTCATAATGTAATTTACTTCATGCAGTTAGATGATCTTAAAGTCCATGCTGATTATATCAGAGATGACAGAGATAATTATTCATTCCAGTGTCTGTTTTGCTTTAAAACACAAACTCTGACATATTGTGTCATTGTATCTGAGCCCTCCCATCTTGCGCTGTTCCTGTCTGAATGGAATGTCGAAACATCCCACCACTGTATGGCCAGATTATATGCAAACTATGTTTATTGGTTTAGATGGATGAGAATTGCAATCAAAGTAAAGACGATTGGCATGACATACAGGAGTCATACATTAAGCACGCGTGAGTCCGTTATATTGATGGGCAAACTAAACAAATGATGTATGAGCGCTCTCGACGCACTGATCGACATTGTATTTATGCACAGACACATTTCAGTACATTCACATTATTTTCACACACATTCAGGATAATGTTTGGATTTTTCCTGTGTGTTGCTGTTAGGGATGGAACCGTTCTGTTCTCCACTCACGGTTCAGCGCACGCATGCATCACAAAAACAGACAGACGGATTCGGCTAATGTATGTTTTAGTTGATGGATGTGCATTCTGGTTTGCCAATACGTTACAACTGCGATGATTAATCAAAAGAACATGGACAAAATGATGTTTTATTAATAAAATTCGGGAGGAGCAAGTTCAGATAATTAATCTAATTATCACAGGTGGATAGCATTCAGTTAATCAACTCAACCATTGTCAAAAGGTATAAATTCAACTTACTTCTGTTCATCTGAGAGTTTATCAGCATTAGGCCCCGCCCTATGTTCCCAACATGTCCAAAATCGAGCTCTCGCTGTCCATCCGATGAAAAATCCTTTGTCCTCGAGGAATCTTACTTCAATCCTCTGGCCTAAAAAGTGATTATCCTCCACACGGCGTTATCTCACGGATGTCAGCCCAAACAAACTGGCCCAGCATGCCGAGGCCTACCACGGGCAACATATCCACGTTCTCTTTCCCCGTCTTTCTCATCTCCAGCTCATTCAATCTTTCCGGCCATAAAGAAATGGACCATAAAGACCCTCAAACGCCAAGCTCGTGTCTAGGGCAATGCTGCCCTCTTCCCGCAAAGGAATGGGCCTTCCTCCACAGTCAGGCCGCTGCAGCAGGCCCTCAACAAGCCGCGCCGCTGATTCATTTGCGGCCAGCTTTCTCTCTCCACCTGGCTCAAAACCGTAAAAACACAGCGTTTTCCCTGGTTGAATTTTGCTTCGCTTTGGTCGCTAAATCACGAGCACAGTTTATGCTATCTGTATAATCAATTTTAGATTCATCAAGAAATGGATGTTTTGAACCGTTTTCATAAATTTGTTGTTTCTAATCTAAGGCGCTGCTGCCTTTTTTCTTAAACGCATGCATACAAATAGCTCGGACATCATGTGCAGTCAGATCGCATGAACTTAACGTCAGCACTGACCTGAGATAAACATAAAACATAACGCTATATAACTTTCAGTTTCTAATCGATTTGTTTCTGTTTTGAAGTAACTCAACCAGTTGCAATTGTTTTAAGTGTTAACTGCTTTTAACAAATTATCTAATACCATTAGATAATACTATTTCAGCTGAAGTATCTCGGTACCATGCAGTATACAAAATGGACCGATCTTTCATAAATATATAAAAACAGACCAGATTTTTCTCTGAATACTTCATTAATGAGAATGAGAAAAGGCTTTTGTTCCCAATCAAATTAATCACTGTAAACAAATTCAGCAACATGCAGTAGAAGAAACTGCATGAAGCTACATAGCATTTATGCATTGCACTTCAATTACAATTAAAAAATAAAATAAAATAAAATAATAATGAATCGCTTAGTGAGTCAGCAACTTGCCCGATTTGTTCAAAACAGATTCATTTTGAAACTAAACAAAAACAACGCTCTTGCTCACGTCACAAACTACCAGGAGCATTTTTCTGGCATGAAATTTCCAACCTTGACTGGAGAGCAGTACTAAAACATAATACAATAATGTTTATATATATATAAAAAAATAAAATAAATAAATAAATAACGAGTGCAAAGCAGCTATATTGATGAATGGAATTGGATTTGTCTGAATCGTCTTAGCAAAGATGTTTTTAGAAATAAACAATTACACCTGTTCCAGAAGTGGTCAAATGAGCGGCATTCTTATATAAAGATATAATGATGTTGATAATGAAAAAAAGATTTTAGACCTCCTGAAAAAATACTGCACAAAAAACAAGTGCAAGTGCAATTTTATCTCATTGCAAGATAAAGTGAAACATTGGGGAACAATAAGGCGCTACACAACATTTACGGCAGTCTCTTTTAATGTTTTTGCAGGCATGCGCGTTCAAACGAGGTGTACATGCTGCTCATACTACATTCCTTACGGTACTACCGTACCAACAATACTACCAATACAATGGCATTGCCAGTATTTTGAAGCTTTAGTATCGCAATACTACTGTAGTACCGGTACACTGTGCAACCCTAATATGAAATGTCGGTATTATGTGTTATTTTATTGAATTGTTGTTATAATTATCTTGTTCTGTTTGCTTTATGGAGGTGGCCAGTAAGATCAGAGCACAGATTTGATCTGAAATTCAGGCCGCTCACTCCAAAGGTGGACCCTGACCCAACCTATTCACTTTTCCAAATATTCATTAAACACAGGAGCAGCATCCAAATCAAGTCACCTTTATAGAGCTTTTTACATGCAGGCTGTGTCAGGGCAGCTTTACAGTGATAGCAAAATAATTTTGGCTGCACAGCAGCTCTAGAAGAAAATGGTGCCACTGTCCAGCTTAAGTTCAGTATTGATTCATTCCATCATAAAACTAGTTATTCATATAGTTAATTTATCTATACAACAGCTCTGGAGGAAACATGATGTCATCATCCAGGACAGTTCAGTTCCATACAATGAAGGCAGATCTAAACATTGTTGAATATCAAGTGTCCCCATCTAAGCAAGCCAGAAGCAACAGCGGCAAGGAACCACAGCTGCCCCAAAAGGCCTCTCCAAGCATCAGATTCAATCACTCTAGTCGCTGGCCATCAGAACTTTAAAGATCTATAGCCTATCTAATCCAATCGCTTCCATGTTAAAGTAGCTCAACGAACCCTTACCAGCCAAATTCTTCAGCTTCAGCTTGTTCTCTTGCTCAGTCCTATAAGCTCACCATATCCACTGCAATTAACACCATCAATCCACTAAAATAGTCTCACTGCTGCAGCAGCGTCTTCTCACCTGATTCCACAGGAGCCCACTCTGTTCTTACACTGCAGTAGCAATGTTGTCTCCTCCACTCCTGCAGGAGCTCCTTCTCTGGCAAACCTTACCTTCACGGCACAGCAATGTTATCTCCATGCTCTCGCAGAAGCTCAGTTTGTCTGGCTGACCCATCCACTGCAGCAGCAACATTGTCTCCTCCACTCCCATAGGAGACCAGTTCTATAGCTAAATTTGTCCTCTGCTGCAGCAGTAATGTCCCCTCTGCTTCTGCTGGAGCTCAGTTTTCTGAGGAGAGGAGAGAAGAGAAGAGAGAGAAAAAAAAAAACTTTCTCTCCAGCGCTGATGAGGCTTACCCGTCCGATGCTGCGAGTCTTGATTTCCCATCGGATGCTGCGAGAGCCCTCCTGGCTCAGCCTGGGTCAGTGCTTCCTTCCTCGTCCGGCGAGGCTTACCCGTCTGAGGCTTTGAGCATTGGTCTCCTGGAGCCTTGGTCTCCCATCGGATGCCGCGAGAGCCTCCCGGTCGTTCTTCTGTGCTTTACTTTCTGCCCATCCACCAGCGAGGTTTACCCGTCTGATGTCATGAGCCTTGGTCTCCCATTGGAAGCCGAGAGAGCCTCCTGGTCCGTGCTTCTTTCCTTGTCCAGCAAGGCTTACCCGTCTGAGGCCTTGAGCATTGGTCTCCTGGACCCTTGGTCTACCGTTGGACGGTGCGAGAGCCTCCCGGTCGAGCCTCTGCTCTATACTTTCCGCCTGTGTGCTATCGAGGTTTACCCATCCAATGCTTATGAGCCTTGGTCTCTCATCGGATGCTGCGAGAGCTCTCCTGGCCAGGCGTTCCAATTTCTTTCATCCCGCCATCAGCCAATGGAACCCACTCACCTTTTGAGGGGGCCACTCCTGGCGGAAGCTGAGTGGGCCCCTTTTGGCTGGTCATTCCTAAACCACGTTGCCCCTTGTCTTTTGGTTGGTAGGGCTCACACATTTGACACCGTGAGCTTTGGTTGAGCATTGGTCTCCTGTCGGACGTAACCAGAGCCCTCCCGATTGGCTGCTCCAAATCACGTGCTCCCCATCAATCAGCCTGTGGGGCCCACCTACCTGGCAATGCATGATCCCATCAGAGGCAGCACTCCTCATTTATCGACCGGTAGGGCTTTACGCATCCAACGAGCATTGGTCTCCTGGAGCCTTGGTCTCCCATCAGATGTCATGAGAGCCCTCCCGATCGGTCATTCCAAATTTCAGCTACCCATCGTTTGTCGGCTAGTAGGGCCAGTCCGCCTGGTACAGTGATATGCTAATGTCAGTGGCAACATGGGCTCTCCTGGTCAAGCTACCAGGCTTCTTGAAATGCCAGTCCACTAATTCTCGTCTTTTGGTGGTCTTTAGTCTGGCGGCTGTCCTTTTTGCTCTTTTGCTTTTTGGGGGGAGTACTCCGGGTTCGGGCCAAAATTCCGAGCCCTCTCCCCGGACAGCACACCAAATACGCATAACTTTACTCTATTTAATTATATGGATATGTGAACTTGTGAAACAGTCACTGTAAACAAATAATATGTTCAATGACGTGCCGAAAGCTCTATGAGCAGTCATTTACAGCATCATCACCCGGGTGTTGATAGTGCGTGAGCGCAGGTGAGACCTGAATATCTCACGTTGCTATCTGTGTTTGAACTAAACTCATTTAAACCATGCCAATTTAAACATTCATCCGTAATGGATGGAACACACCAAGCCGACAAACTAGTGGTGACGAATGCAGACTGCGGGGTTGGCTCACGTTGGCAGCGTCGTTGTCCAAAGTTGCCCTGACACACCAAACCGATGCTCGACACCCGACGGTCAAGTAGCACGTCATTCTGTGTATGCGCAAGATGAAATGACTTTCCGTACCAGCAGGTGGCAGTAGCTGAACAGCCAATCAGAATGATCAGAATGCCAACAGACTGATAAGCTCCAAAACCGATTCAACATTTTGAATCGGCCGAAAAAAGCAGACGAAGACCAACTTCAGCTGACAGTGCAGAACACACTGAGAAAACTTAGTCGGCCGATGAACAAAAATTGCCCGACGGCCGACTGTTGGCTTGGTGTGTGCCGGCCTTAAGACGCGAAAGAGAGCTTGCGCGCGCTGTGAGGAGATTTGTGTGTACTCATCCGAAGCACGTACATGGAGAGCCATGTCACAGCGTGCAAATTCTCTAGCACAAATTCTCGTTCAAGTCTTGCACCTAAATGGACAAATTCACACAAAAATTCTGTCAACATGCCCATCTTAGAGAGTATCCTGACAAACATAGTAGGTTATGTCTTAAGAGAAAAACGAGACAGACAGCGCATATGTATCAGTATAATATGCTGGATCTTTGAAATATGTCTTAAAGGGACAGCAATCTAATATTCCTGCTTTGTGTATTTAATGTTAATCAAAAGACAAAAGACAGAAGAAATCACTCTTGACTGAACTCTTGTAACTTAATGTTTCACCTTTATTTAATTATTTAAAGAAGTTTATATGCAGTTATTTTATATTTGATTACTTTGTTCAATTTCCGTACCTAAAAACTATTGTTAGCTAAAACCTGTAAAGCATTTTTTTTTTTTTTTTTTTTTTTTGTTATGGGTGCTTTGGTGTACATAAATGTCAGAATTATATTAAATCATATCATTTGGTTATTTGGTGTCCTTTTTTGGAAAGACATCTAAATTTACCTTGACAATTGCTGAAGAAAACAGTTTTGTGAAAATCACACTTCAATCTGATGGTTTACTTTGCTGGATATAGGCAGTGATGGCAAAATGGATGTGCTAAAGAAGATAAATAGTGTAGAAGCAGCCCTAATATATATAACACAACAACAACAACAAAAACACTGTTGTTCCAAATGTGCTTTTATTTGTGTGGTTTTTTTTTTATTATTATTTAAAGTTTCTGTGAAGGATTTTTGTCAGTTAATGGTTGTGGTGTTAAAAGTCAAAAGGTCAAAAGGTGTTTTTGTTTTATTTTATTTATGCTTGTTGTGTTCATGCCACATCGTAATTACTGTAATTACCATAAATTATAATTTGTAATTTTCTTCAACTTCTTCCTGACTGCTGGAGACTCATTTTGTGATTAATAGTGTTGTGACAGAAGCACATAATTCTGAATGTGATGACATGAACAAATAAAATCATGTGTTTTCTCATCTTGTGATGACAGTGTTACTAACAGCTCTCTCTCTCTCTCTCTCTCTCTCTCTGTCTCTCTCTCTCTGTGATATTTTATAGTTCTTAAAAGTTTATATGCAAGATATATCTATATTTCATATTTTCCACATTTCTACATGCCTCCTTAATTTTAAATTATTCAGCCTCATTCTCGTTTTTTTTTTTCATATGCAGTTCTACTCACTGTTAATTTGATTTTACACAATTATTCTGTTAGTCTTGAAAAATAAATACATGTAAACACAGTTAAAAACTATTTCAGGTGTCTTGATTTAGCTTCACATGAGCACCAAGACTGATATAACCTCTGAGAATAACAGATCCACACACAATATCCCACTGACAATAACATGCTCTGCTTTTAACATATTAAACCACTTTGTTTTGTTTCTGGATTTACTTACATTTAATCATTTAGCAGACACTTTTATCCATATAATAAATACTAAACTACCAGAGCATTCAAAAGAAAAACTATTAGAAAATTGGTGTAATATTCAGTGAATTCAAAATTAAACTTTAAAAAATCTTTTAAAAGCTGACAAACATTGATCTCATTGTGGTTGTGTGTAAAAACACTCTGTCAAACAGTTCTAGGAAGACGCTGACCACTGGAGTGGAAAAAATGATGAGTGTGAACTTGAGTCATTTCTTCAGTTTATATTCCTCTCTGCTCTTACTGTGATCTTTATCTCTCATCATGACTATATTTGAGCACATTTGTTCACACATGTCGGTTGAATCCACAGATGTTTGGCCTGATCAAGTGTCTCTACATTCGTCTTTCAGCTCTTAAACTCAGATTCAGTTGATTGTTTGCTTGAGATCTGTCCACACAAACTACACTAAACCAAACCAAACCACAGATGTCAGGTGTTTCAGTCAACAACTCACAGCAAAACAACCACAGATGAGTTCAAGTGATCAACTGAGAGCAGATGAGAGAGAAGAACTATAAGAGTTGAGCCATTTAAATACACTGTGGTTTAATACGCTTCTGCTAAAACAGACATTCAGTTTCAGATGTCACTGATGCTTTCAGGAGCCACAAGTGTCAAAAAGGAGGTGATGTTTCTGCGTATTTGCATGTGAATGTGTGAGAGAGAGGAAGTGTGAAAACCACAGCAGAAATGCAGTGCACGAGAAAATTATTTTTAATATTGAGCAATGAAACTCAATTAGACCCTACAGCTTAAACCTCCAGAATATATATATATATATATATATATATATATATATATATATATATATGATTATCTCTTCATCACAGCACCTGTTAGTGGGTGGATATATCAGGCAGCAAGTGAACTTTTTGTCCTCAAAGTTGATGTGTTAGAAGCAGGAAAAATGGACAAGCGTAAGGATTTGAGCGAGTTTGACAAGGACCAAATTGTGACGGCTAGACGACTGGGTCAGAGCATCTCCAAAACTGCAGCTCTTGTGGGGTGTTACCAGTCTGCAGTGGTCAGTATCTATCAAAAGTGCTCCAAGGAAGGAACAGTGGTGAACCGGAGACAGGGTCATGGACGGCCAAGGCTCACTGATGGGGAGTGAAGGCTGGCCCGTATCCTGCCACAAAGCAAAAATGTTTCAGGAATGGTTTGAGGAGCACAACAATGAGTTTGAGGTGTTGACTTGGCCTCTAAATTCCCCAGATCTCAAATCCAATCGAGCATCTGTGGGATGTGCTGAACAAACAAGTCCAATCCATGGAGGCTCCACCTCACAACTTACAGGACTTAAAGAATCAGAATCAGAAAGAGCTTTATTGCCAGGTATGTTGTTTACACATACTAGGAATTTGTTTTAGTGACAGAAGCTCCACAGTGCAACAGAGTGACAGCGACAAGACAAGACACATAATAAAAAGAATAAAGATTAATATACAAATTTACAAGACAAAGTGCAAAAAAAGCAAAAAACATTATATAATATAGACAATTTGCATGTACAGTTATGATGTGTGCAAATTTGAAATATAAATAAGTTTTTTAAGTAAATAATGTGTAATAGTGTTGTGTCTTCTGTGTTTGTCAAGTGTTCATGAGATGAATTGATTGAGGGAAGAAACTGTTCCTGTGTCTGGTCGTTCTGGTGCTCAGGGCTCTGTAGCGTCGACCGGTTGTTGGAGGTGTGAATGGTGATTTTTCAAACCTGCAATAAAACTCGTTCAGATCGTCTGCCAGTTGTTGATTCTCCACAGAGCTGGGGGATGATGTCTAGTAGTTGGTGATAACTTTCAGACCTTTCCACACTGAAGCCGTGTCATTAGAAGAGAACTGATTCCGAAGTTTATCAGAATAATTCCTCTTTGCCACTCTGATCTCCTTTTCCAGTGTGTATTTGGCCTGTTTGTACAAGACTCTGTCCCCTTTTCTGCGAGCATCTTCTTTGGCCTGACGGAGCTGGCTGAGTTTTGCAGTGAACCAGGGTTTGTCATTGTTGTAAGATAAATGAGTCTTTGTGGGAATGCACAAATCCTCACAGAAACTGATATATGATGTAAGAGTCTCTGTGAGCTCGTCCAGATCGGTGGCAGCAGCTTCAAAAACACTCCAATCAGTCCATTCGAAACAGGCTTGTAAAGCCCGCTCTGTTTCTGTGGTCCATCTCTTTACAGTCTTTGCTACAGGTTTAGCTGATTTCAGTTTCTGCCTGTAGGTCGGTATGAGATGAACTAAACAGTGATCAGAGAGCCCCAAAGCTGCCCGTGGGACAGAGTGATATGCATCCTTTATTGCTGTGTAACAGTGATCCAGTGTATTACTGTCTCTGGTGGGACAGGTAACATGCTGTCTGTATTTGGGCAGTTCACGTGAGAGAATCGCTTTATTAAAGTCCCCGAGAATGATAAGAACAGAGTCCGGGTGTTGTTGCTCGCTCTCTGTGATCATATCAGCGAGTATCTGTAAAGCCGAGCTCACGTGCGCTTGCGGAGGAATGTAGACGCTCACCAGAATGAACAAGCAAAACTCCCGCGGCGAATAGAACGGTTTGCAGTTAATGAAGAGTGTTTCAAGATCGGGACAGCACATCTTCTTTAACACCGTTAAATCTGAACACCACCTTTCGTTGATGTAGAAGCACGTCCCGCCACCGCGCGATTTCCCCGTTGATTCTGCATCGCGATCTGATCTAAACAGCCGAAAGCCCGGCAGACTTAACACGCTGTCCAGAAAAGCGTCGTTCAGCCAGGTTTCCGTGAAGCACAGAGCAGCCGAGTTTGAAAAATCCTTATTTGTCTGGAAGAGCAGAAGGAGTTCGTCTGTTTTGTTGGGCAGAGAGCGGAGATTCGCCAGATGAATGCTAGGCAGCAGCGTTCTTAATCCGCGCTGTCTGAGCTTCACGAGGGCGCCAGCACGCTTTCCCTGTCTGCGCGTCCTGAAGCGTCTAAACAGCGCTGCCGCTCCGCCGACTACAACATTCAACAAGACGTCTGAAAAATCAAAATCCGGTAAAAGATTTTGTGGTGTGCACTGCCGAATGTTCAGCAGCTCATCCCTGGTAAAACTGATCATGTTTGAAAAACAAAAAAACAGTAACTAACAAAAACAGTACAAACCCTGGAGAGCTAAGCACTGTGGCAGCCATGTGCTGCGCCATCTTCCACCCAAGTTAAAGGATCTGCTGCTAACATCTTGGTGCAGATACCACAGCACACCTTCAGGGGTCTAGAGGAGTCCATGCCTCGACGGGTCAGGGCTGTTTTGGCAGCATAAGGGGACCAACACAATATTAGGAAGGTGGTCGCAGGGCCCCTGAGAATTTGCTTATTGGCAAAACATTGGCCCCTTAGCACTGGCCCTGGGCATGTGCCACTCAAACATTCCCTGAATCATACTCTGTAAAATATAAATCTCTTTGATTCTGAACACTGCATGATGATTAAATCATCAATAAAGTGATCAACTTCATCTAACCAGAATTTCTCTTGCAATTTTTGTTTAAATAAAAGTGTTTCAGAAACACACAGTTACAGGAGCCTGAGAATCATTAAAGTGAGGAAGTCAAGGGTCAAGAGCCAAGGGTCAAGGGTCAACACTGACCTGCATAACAGTGACTTCAACAGTGATTTTCAATAAAACATCTAAAAGTTTATTATGAAAGAAATAGTCAAACTGGATTGTAGTAAGTGAAAATGAAGATTTAGACAGATGATCATAGCTGATCATGTGACAGTGTTTTCAGCTTATTTACAGTGCCCTCCACAAATATTGGCACCCTTAGTAAATATGAGCAAAGGCAACTGTGAAAATAAATCTGCATTGTTTATCCTTTTGATCTTTCATTAAAAAATCACAAACTTCTAACCTTTCATCAAAGTAATACAATTGAAAGTGAGCTTCTATGGTCAGATGAAACTAAAAAAAAGAGCCTTTTGGCAGCAAACCCACCAGATAGGTTTGGTGCACACATGGAAAAAAGTACCCCATGCCCAAGGTTAAATATACTGCTGGATCTTTAAAGTTGTGGATCTATTTTTCTGCTGGAGGTCCTGGACATTTTGCTAAGATATATCGTACCATGGATTCTATCAAATACCAACAGATAAAAAAATCAAAACCTGACCTTTTCTGCTAGAAATCCAATAATGGGCCGTGGTTGGATCTTCCATCAGGACAATGATCCAAAACAAACATTAAAACCAACACAAAAATGTGTCACTGAGCACAAAATGAAGCTTCTGCCATGACCATCTCAGTCCCCTGACCTGAAACCTAAAGAAAATGAGTGGAGTGAACTGAAGAGAAGAAGCACCAGCATGGAGCTGGAATCTGAAGGACCTGGAGAGATTCTGCATGAAGGAATGATCTCTGATCTCTTGTCAGGTGTTCTCCAAACTCATCAGGCATTATAGAAGAAGACTCAGAGCTGTTCTCTTGGGAAAGGGACGTTGCAATAATTGGGTGCCGATAATTGTGGCCTACATGAACTAGAGAAAAACATTTATTTCATAATGTGAGTTTCCCCCCACTTTCAATTGTTTACTTAAATGAAAGGTAAGAATTTTGTGAATTTTTTAAATAAAAGATCAAAAGTGCAGATTTATTTTCACAGTCACCCTTGCTCATATTTACTAAGGGTGCCAATATTTGTGGAGGACACTGTAAATAAGGAGATTTTACTTTATTGCCAGTCATTTGACCATTTTATCATCTAACTGGTTTGTTATTGTATTAATTACAGATTATTTTTGTAATTTTTAAAGTTGCTCTGGGCCGGATTGGGCTGATCCACACTGGACCATCATGGGTTAATGTGGGCAGTTCTCTGGTGTGGGCTGATCACAGAGAGGCGCAGTGAGCCCAAATGTAGGCCTCGCCTGGGAAAGCCCGCACTGGACCTGTTTAGGTTTGATGTGGTCTGGACCTAGACCACTGTGCTTGCAAAAAGCCAGCATGGGCCCTGCAGGGACATGTTTACAGGGATGTGAATAGCCCTGTAAATAAAAAAGAATGTTGCTAGCATAATTTAACACATTTCTATCTTGATTAGCAGCTGCTAGCATAATTTAACATGTAGGCAGTGATGGGGAAGCTACTCTAAAACTGTAGTTTGACAAACTACAAGCTACTCATAAATTAAAGTAGTTAAACTACAGTCAGTTAGCTACACTACAAGTTACTAACAAAAAGTAGCTGGCTACATTGAAACTACTTTTTTTTAATGACATAGGCTATTACAAATAACTGAATAACTTGTAGCGATGTACAGTTATTAATCAATTTATGGATGAAATATGAATATCATAATTCAGAAAGCTTTATGACGTTCATATATCGACCCAACGGAGAATTAAACATATATGGTGAATTAACTACAACGAATTATAATCAATCACATATATGATTAGTTCTGGTTTAATAATTATGTGGAAAACTATCAGTTCGTCCACCGAAACGGAAAATTATCCACAGATTATCACGACAGAAATGTTATTCTCGGGCCGGGAGACTAACTTTCTATCATAGACTCCAAATATAGAGCAAGGACATTAGAATCAGAACGTTAAAGTGACTCGGTTGTTGCTAAAATGAGCAAGTGAACAAAAAGCATGGATATAATGAGTTTAATATACGAAACGGGTAATACACAGGTTATACGGTTAAATGGACACAAGTAAATACAAATACATACAAAGTAGAAGAGAAGGCAGAAACGAAAGAGATGATCAAAGCAGGTCAAATTGCAGCAGTTCACCTTTAAGAGCCAGCAAGGAAACTCAGTATTTAAAATCGTAAAAACATTATACTTGCATAGGTTAGTCAGGGTGCTTGGAGTTTCGGAGCGCTCGGTTTGACAGTTGCTCCTTCGTCCGGAGGTTGTTTCGGCGAAGTTTCAAACGAAGGTTTAACTGTTGTAATATGACCGGAAAATAAAGAAGAGAGTCCGTCTTGACGGCAGGAACTCGTGCAGAAAAACTTGTGCCACCAAAAGACGCGTGTCATGGTGTTTTAAAGACAACAGACCAGAACGCCTTCTTGATAACGTCCTCCAATGCTAGCGTTGCAATTTGGCGGGTTTCCACATTCCTTTGTCCTGTCTCCCGAATAAATTTATGGTATGTTGAATCAATGCATTTTCTTCATAGTGTTATTAAACATTGAACGATGCATTTGACAGACATGTAACGTACATCAGTGAATAGCTCGGATTCACAGCTTTACGGAGAAATCAAACTCGACAGGTGTCCCTCGTCATATAAAGAAGATACCCTTTACACTCTATTACTACAGTTTCACATGAAAACTAACCTACTACAGTCAATTCTACAATTCTACACTAGTAACACATACATGCAGCGAGCACTACAATGGCAGATACATTCATATTTGTAGGTATACTGTTTGTGCATACAGTCTCTATGTAGGGGAGCCGTGTGTGTGTGTGTGTGTCTGTGGGTGTGTGCGTGTATTTTCCTTTTATGACCGTTTGGAATTTGGACCTGGTCCCTAGAAACCCGATCCGTAGTGTTGCACCCCCTTTGAAGTCGCGGGGGGGAGAGGTTAGGGGACTTATCGAAACAGTCATAAAAAAAGTCTCGTGATCCATTAGTGTCTGCCGGGCCGGAATCGATGTAAGATTTACAAACCAAAGTTCCGTGAATTGAGGCTTAAACACAGTTTATGGTGGGACCTGCTCATCCTTGAGACTGTGCAGACCCTACAGTTTCCCCCTTTCGGCCAGTGAGGTCCCCGTGCGGATCTCGCTGGACGGTAGCGAGGTCGGATGGCACAGATGTCGGACAGCAGGTGGTCCCTACTGGTCCTCGGCCTTCGGGTCGTCGAAGGGAGAGTCCATTTCGATGAGATTTGGTACGTTCTCCGTGTTGGTGCCTCCTCTCCTTGGTTTCCTCTTGAAACCCCGGGGAAGGGCAGGCAGGCACTTGTCCATGGACTCTTGCATCCCCTTCATCCTCTTGAAAAGGATGAAGGCTAGGCCCAGGGTCAGTAGGTACCCGATTGCCATGGAGAGGCAAAGGGCTGTGTCGGCGGCAGTCCAAGCCTGGACTATAGGGGAGCTGGTCAGGATGGGCAGTCGGGAGAGTGCTTGGAGGGCGGTGTCGACAGGAGTAATGTCAATTAACTGGGACCCCCCTTTCTCAATTCTCAGTTCCAGCTCTGGGGCCAAAGTGAGGTTGTGGTTCCTGAAAAAGGATGGGATCTCCAGTTCCGACTGGTACTCTTCACTTGAGATGTGGTACAAGGCCAGGTCATCGAGGTGGAGGATGGCACCCAGGGTACCTGGATCCACATACTTTGACTGGGCAGGCTGACACGAGTGGCAGTGTCGTGCTGATCGTAAGTCAGGGTGGCGGTGCGAGTGGGAGTGTTAACAAGCCATCGATTGCCCACAATCTCAGCTTGTGTTCCGATGATTTGGGCGCGAGGCTTGGCCTCGGCAGGGCAGCGCGTGTCGCTGATCATGGGCTGTAACCCGCAGATTCCTTCAGTATTGTCTCTGAGGAAAGGTTTGCTAGGGCAGAGGTAATGAATGTCTTTGGTCAAAACACACATGCGTAAATTGGGAGCCAGATACAGTTGGGGGTTGCTGTCGTGGTATGCGACCACAGCTGGAGTGTGGATCTTGATGTGGGTGTTACCCTTCCAAAACCCGACATTGACAATGTCTTTGAGTCGGTAGATGTTATCTGGTTCGATGATAGGTAGGTTTAGGAGGAAGGCCAACTCCCTTTGTTCGGGGTCGACATGCAGTAGGATGGCACTACCCAGGGAGTAGGCAAGGTGAGTTTGGATAGGGTCCGTGGGTCTGATGGCCGCAGAGGTTAGCATAGTTTGTACGAGGCTCAGGGGTACAAGATATGGGGGAATCCTTCCCATGGCCAGGCTGTCCATGGAGGAACTCACTTCCCGCAGCATATCTGTCATTAGAGCAGTGACGAGCTGAGTTTGGGCAAAGTCATTTTGGAACACAGTGAACAGTTGCTTCATTGAGTTCACTGTCTGGTTCAGCAGGACGCTGTGGGTGTTGAGAACCACTACAGTGCCCTTCAGAGTTTTTCCGATGCTTTGAAGGGTTTGGCTCTGTGTGGTGAGTTGTTCTCTCAGCTGGGGGATCTCCGTTTGGATTTCGGCCACATGCCGCCTTACGGTGGTTAGGCTCACCGCGTTGACACTTGACATGCCGAGGTTAAATAGGGTCCCGACTGCAGCGGCGGCTCCGAGCAGAGCTCCCAAGAACCGTTTGGTGCGTCGGTTATGTCCACTTAACTCGGCTTGTGTGACAGTCACTTTCTCCAGTTGGGCGAGCATGTGCTGGACGTCGGCTTCCGCGTGAGTGAGGGCGTTCTCCGTCCATCGGGCCCCTGCCCAGCTGTATTGGGCGACATGGCTGGGATAGTGTGCTTTGTAGACGGTGCGGGGGTCCAACCGCACATACACTTTCTGAGTGTAAGTCCGGCAGTTGGTGATGAGAAGTCCCGGTTGTTCCCTCAGTACGATACCAGATGCGGGACCTGGTGACGTGATGTCGGATTGCGGCTGTCCTCTGGTTGGCAGGAGGCACACGAGGGTGAACCACAGCAGCATCCTGTTACAGAGAAGAGGGGAGGAGAGAGAGAGAGAGGGAGAGAGGGAGAGAGAGGCATGGTTGGTCAGCAGGGAATGTCCGTGGTTGGTGAGGACAGTTTTCCGAGGATTGCAACTGGGATTAGCTTGCATTGTTCCCTCCCTGCCTTTCTCTGTCAACAGCCACATGTCTCTTAATCTGGTTACGGTGGACCCATTTGAAAATTGGTTCTTTCTGCCCCCGGCTCAACTTGATTCGGTATGCAACCGGGGAGAGTTTGTCCACAATCTCATGAGGTCCTGTCCAACGGGGAAGAAATTTCTTTGACAGCCGTTGGGAGGCTGTTTTGGGTGGCTGAGCGAAAAGGTAGTACCAGACCCGGTCACCCACATCCAGTTCCTGGTGTGACGCCTTACGGTCGTAGTATGCTTTCTGGCCTTCCGCGCTTCGTTGAAGCTGTTGTTGGGCAAAAGCAAACGTGGTTCGTAGGTGTCGGTGTAGCTCGTCGAGGTACTGGTGGGTCGTGTAGGCAGTGACGAGGCTGGAATCTCCCGGTTGGTACAGCAGGTGCAGCGGCAGGGTCATCTGTCGCCCCGTCATTAGTTCGAAGGGGACACCCGAGTTGACTCCTGCGGAGTGGCTCTAATAGCCATGAGTACCAGGGGAAGTTTCACATCCCAGTCTTTCTGGTTGGCTGACACATATTTTTTTAGCATGCTAACCACAGTTTTATTGGTCCGTTCCACTTGCCCTGACGAGATTGGGTGGTGGCTGATGTGCAGTTGGCTCTGTACGCCCAGGAGTCTCCAAATTTGCTGCATGATCTCGGCGGTAAAATGAGTACCTCTGTCGGAGTTGACTCTCAGTGGCAGCCCAAATCTGCTGAAAATGTGGTTCATCAGGAGGTATGCTGTAGTCTGGGCCGTGTCGTTCGGTGCTGGAAGACACTCTA